>NC_040021.1:11145829-11445829 GCF_000972845.2 Larimichthys crocea
GACTGCCGCCCATCTCTCTTCGCACCTTCTCCCCCCTGAGACCCCTCCCATGGGTGGTGGGCCTATGGGAAGGGGGGCCCATGTCGCCTTTTCGGGCTGTGCCCGGCCGGGCCCCATGGGTAAGGACCCGACCACCAGGCGCTCGCCAACGAGCCCCACCCCCAGGCCTGGCTCCAGGGGGGGGCCCCGGTGACCCGCGTCCGGGCAAGGGAAACTTGGTTCCATCCGTTGTCATTTTCATCAGGAGATGTCCAAAAACTGGTTAACCTATAATAATATAGATGTGCCACCCCTGACTTACAATAATGTGACATTTGGTTTCATAATGGAGGACAGAAAACTAGAATATAACATAAATAATTTCTTATACTTTCTACACAAATGTAAATTCTCAAAAATACCCCACGTTTCTGCACCTTTGATTCTTTAAATCTTATAAAAATCAAAGAAAGCCCTATTGCTGTATGACAGTTTATCAACTTTTACTTTTGATTGATCCCCTATAAGATTTTTTTTCTTTCTTTCTTTCTTTCTTTCTTTCTTTCTTTCTTTCTTTCTTTCTTTCTTTCTTTCTTTCCATTGCTTTACTTTATATTGTTGTTCTGTTTATACCCTGTTCTTCTTGAATGTAAGAAAAGCTACGCTCAGTTCTGAAAGCAACAATTTTTGTAATTGTATTTGAATATGCTTATTTGTATTGTATTTTGCAATAAAGTTTTTTTTTAAAAAGTAACAGTGATATTTGTAGTTTTGTAGTTGGCGTGACTTTCATTTGTCTGGTATCTTTACAAAAATAAAAACACAGTGTTATGACAGATTCTGTATCCCGTTCAGTATATGCCCCCTGTCGTTAACTTGAAGGTCCAGTGTGTAGAATAGAATAGTTTCTAAAGATGGAAATCTCGGTCTGGCAGACAATCTGTTTATTGGCCACAGTCCACTGCTTTGACTCACTCTGTTTGTTGTAAAAATGTTCTTTCTCTTCGTTTCAAAAAGTTCCTCTTGGTGACATTTCAAACCCTCCCATGAGCAGTTTGGATGTATAGTCCTGTCGCTGCCATAATTGTACCTGTATGATAATATGTAGTAATCAAACTTAACTTATCATCTACTGGGTGAATTTGCAGCCTTGGAGTATACATATCTACTGTACTTGCTTTTCTAAACCCAGGACAACATCTGACTTGATCCATTTGGTTGGTTGTGCAAGGTCTGAGTAGAGGTTTGAGGTCTAGTGGAACACTTACTGTAATATGTTGTAATAGGCTCTGGGGTCTGTGATCAGAAGGTAAGTTCATCATACAGTAGGATTTAGTAGTATTGATGAAACAGTCTTGTGCAGCTGTGATGTAACTGTGAGTCTCATTGGTGATCAAACTTCTTCAATCAAATCACTTCATGGTCTGTCAAAGATTTCAGCTGGTGCATTGAGAAGATAAGTAGACAGTTTCTCCTTTATAGTCACTTACAGTGGATTTTATTTTCAGCCTGGGTGATAATTGCAATGTGTCAAGTATTCTCTGAGGGCTGACCCAGGACGACAAAAATCTAAATTTAAATGAATGAGAAAGCACACACAGTATAGGTAACACGTCTCTGTATTGTTCAGATTATGGATTTTATTTGAAAAGAACATATGAAAACTTTCTGTTGTGGAGCTTTGACGACTTAGGAGAGCCTTAATGAGCTCATGTACTGCAGCACTGTAAAGGTTTCCTGTTTGGGAGGGATGTGCTTAATTTTTGATGACATCCAGCTCTTGTTTCTGTGTCGTTTGAATGCACTTACTGGAAGTTGCCCTGGATATGAAATGGATATCAAATTAATGTAATGATCCCATCCGGTCTTTAACGTGCACCAAGGAGATAAACAGATGTGATCGTGTGACCAGTGACACCAAATCAGGCAAAAGTTGATCTTTCATTTAATTTAATTTAGTCATTTAGCTGACGCCTTTATCCAGAGCGACTTACAAAAACGGGAAAACATCAAGGTAGATTGTGACGTGTACGTTAGTGCAGCAATAAGAACTACTCGCAGAGTCAACCAACAGCTCTAGGAAGGGAATAGATCATGTAAATGTAGAAAGTAAATCTACAGCCTGATTATATTTTCATTGGTCACTACTGTGACCAGCAGAGCGTCTGCGTTTGAGTGATTTAAATGTTAGAAAATTGTAAATATTTTGAATATTTGTTGTCCCTTACCTTTAATCTTCAGCTGAGGTTGCCATTTTCTCAGTACTGTGATATTACAGTATTCAAGTAAAAAAGTCTTTCAGACCCCGTACATTAGTAAAGCATATTTAGTCAGGAGAAAGAACCGCTACAGGAAATAATTCCTGCACTTCATGCACATTCTGTTTGCACAAAGTTACTGTACAGAGTTCACATCCGCTTTAATGTCTGAATCAAAGTGTAAATTTACGGTGAAGCTCAGCATGACGCACCGGCGCTGTTCCACCGAGCCTGGGCTGTGATCCTGCGGAGCAGGGCTGTCGTTTCTCGGGCTGTCTCCGCAGAGCCCCGCAGCGGTCCCGTCCCGCTCCCTCCACGCTTCAGGTCGGACAGAAACGCTTCAATCCTCTCCGTCAGGTCTGTTTCTTTGTCTGGGCCCGGCATAGCTGCTGTAAAAACCCGCTGGCTGTCAGAGTTTAACTCAGTGTCTCTACCATGAAGATGTGTTGACAGGGGAAGTACTTCAGGACTGCATCCGGGGGACTGTGACTGCGCTCCCGTTTGATTGGTGGACCGAGTATTGCATCAAGTTCGGTTAGTAACAAGTAACGGTGTAGTTTTTATTAGCTGTATATTTAATTTGGACTACAATGAATGTGCTTTTGTTTTGGAAAGACTCCAAAAACTGGTTAACCTATATTAATATAGATGTGCCACCCCTGACTTACAATAATGTGACATTTGGTTTCATAATGGAGAACAGAAAACTAGAATATAACAAATAATTTGGTTATACTCGGCAAATACTTTCTACACAAATGTAAATTTTCAAAAATACCCCAGGTTTCTGCACCTTTGATTCTTTAAAACTTATGAAATCAAAGAAAGCCCTATTGCTGTATGACAGTTTATCAACTTTTACTTTTGATTGATCCCCTATAAGATTTTTTCTTTCTTTCTTTCCATTGCTTTACTTTATATTGTTCTGTTTATACCCTGTTCTTCTTGAATGTAAGAAATGGTACGCTCAGTTCTGAAAGCAACAACTTTTGTAATTGTATTTGAATATGCTTATTTATATTAGTATTTTGCAATGAAGTTAAAAAAAAAAAATTTTTAAGTAACGGTTATATTTGTAGTTTTGTAGTTTTTATAAGCTGTCGTTAAAACGTCGTAAAGTATTGCGTTGGTGTGACTTTCATTTGTCTGGTATCTTTACAAAAAAAAAAAAAACACGGTGTTATGACAGATTCTGTATCCCGTTCAGAACCTGCCCCCCTGTCGTTAGCTGCCTGGAAATCGCCTGAAAATTTAATTCTAAATTTAGAAAGTAGAATTAACTTGAAGGTCCAGTGTGTAGAATAGAATAGTTTCTAAAGATGGAAATCTCAGTCTGGCAGACAATCTGTTTATTGGCCACAGTCCACTGCTTTGACTCACTCTGTTTGTTGTAAAAATGTTCTTTCTATTCTTGTTTCAAAAAGTTCCTCTTGGTGACATTTCAAACCCTCCCATGAGCAGTTTGGATGTATAGTCCTGTCGCTGCCATAATTGTACCTGTATGATAATATGTAGTAATCAAACTTAACTTATCATCTACTGGGTGAATTTGCAGCCTTGGAGTATACATATCTACTGTACTTGCTTTTCTAAACCCAGGACAACATCTGACTTGATCCATTTGGTTGGTTGTGCAAGGTCTGAGTAGAGGTTTGAGGTCTAGTGGAACACTTACTGTAATATGTTGTAATAGGCTCTGGGGTCTGTGATCAGAAGGTAAGTTCATCATACAGTAGGATTTAGTAGTATTGATGAAACAGTCTTGTGCAGCTGTGATGTAACTGTGAGTCTCATTGGTGATCAAACTTCTTCAATCAAATCACTTCATGGTCTGTCAAAGATTTCAGCTGGTGCATTGAGAAGATAAGTAGACAGTTTCTCCTTTATAGTCACTTACAGTGGATTTTATTTTCAGCCTGGGTGATAATTGCAATGTGTCAAGTATTCTCTGAGGGCTGACCCAGGACGACAAAAATCTAAATTTAAATGAATGAGAAAGCACACACAGTATAGGTAACACGTCTCTGTATTGTTCAGATTATGGATTTTATTTGAAAAGAACATATGAAAACTTTCTGTTGTGGAGCTTTGACGACTTAGGAGAGCCTTAATGAGCTCATGTACTGCAGCACTGTAAAGGTTTCCTGTTTGGGAGGGATGTGCTTAATTTTTGATGACATCCAGCTCTTGTTTCTGTGTCGTTTGAATGCACTTACTGGAAGTTGCCCTGGATATGAAATGGATATCAAATTAATGTAATGATCCCATCCGGTCTTTAACGTGCACCAAGGAGATAAACAGATGTGATCGTGTGACCAGTGACACCAAATCAGGCAAAAGTTGATCTTTCATTTAATTTAATTTAGTCATTTAGCTGACGCCTTTATCCAGAGCGACTTACAAAAACGGGAAAACATCAAGGTAGATTGTGACGTGTACGTTAGTGCAGCAATAAGAACTACTCGCAGAGTCAACCAACAGCTCTAGGAAGGGAATAGATCATGTAAATGTAGAAAGTAAATCTACAGCCTGATTATATTTTCATTGGTCACTACTGTGACCAGCAGAGCGTCTGCGTTTGAGTGATTTAAATGTTAGAAAATTGTAAATATTTTGAATATTTGTTGTCCCTTACCTTTAATCTTCAGCTGAGGTTGCCATTTTCTCAGTACTGTGATATTACAGTATTCAAGTAAAAAAGTCTTTCAGACCCCGTACATTAGTAAAGCATATTTAGTCAGGAGAAAGAACCGCTACAGGAAATAATTCCTGCACTTCATGCACATTCTGTTTGCACAAAGTTACTGTACAGAGTTCATGTATATTTTCTTTTGTATATTAACTGTGGTTCAGGAGTTGGAGCGGGTCGTCCACTACCCGGATGATCGGCGGTTTGACCCCTGGCTCCTCTAGTCTGCATGTTGAAGTTGAAGTCCTTGGGCAAGATACTGAACCCCAAATTGAACCCTCAATATATGAATGTGTGTGTGAATGGGTGAATAAGATATGTAGCGTAAAATTTGAAAAAATAAAATTTTCCAAATTTTTTAAAATACTGTAGTCACTTTAAAACGTATCTACCTCATACTTGGTATAAGTTGTAGGCCTGTTTGGTGTTATACATGTACCTGCAGTAACTGTAACACCAGAATTTCCTTTCGGGGGATCAATAAACTGTCTGCATCACATTTTGGATGTACACATTAGACCACACTATAACTAATGTAAATCCATCCAATATTTTATTGAATAAAAGCCCAACACAAATTTACAAAATTTATCAGTCAACATAAAAATCATTGAGTGCGCTCTACGCGCATGTTCATTGTTAAAAATGTATCCATGACAGATGCCTCAATTAAACCCTGCCAAAAAAAACAATCCAAATATTTGCAGCCACCCACATTCACATGTAACCCAAGCCTCGTTAAGTATTTCTAAAAAGGAAAAGAAGCACGCTGGATGGATCTGCGAGTACTGTAATTGGGGAAGTCGTGTTTTGAAAATTACAAAAGGAGAGTCAAATGTACCAGTGTGTACAGAGGAAAAAGTCGTATGACGGAAAGGAAATGTCAGAAAAGGTTTGGATAGCCTACTTTACATTTTCCTGTGAATACTTCCATCCACTGCACATCCATAGAAACTTGCACAAGTATATATGAATCGCATCACAGAAGTCAGGTGGTTAAATTACTCATAGCCATGTACATACAGTATAATGTTGCAACAAGGTTTTTTTTGGTTTCTGGCTACGTCTGATTGGTGACAAACCAAAGTTCAGGTGTTCCAAAAAACAAAACTAGAACGTGCAAGAGCTCATAGAAGTGACCTAATTTATAACTAAGAATATTATTCTGACAACTCACAACCCACCCCAAAAATATACCTGTAGAAGCAACTAAGTAGCATTTACAATATGAAAAACAAACTAAAGACACGGTTAAATTTAGCTACCAAACATGTACGCAAATTAAGTGACATAACACAGAAGTGTAAGCGGTTGCCGGTTGTCTCGTCAAAAAAGGAACAAACAAACCACTTCTCAAATAGCCTTCACTTGATAAAAAGGGCACCAAGGATCTAGTTTGCTTGGCATGGCAAATAATGTGTACACCAACAGAAGGGCAAAAAGACATTCGCTCATGGCACATCCATCCAAACCGAGCTCGAAATCAAACATCACTGTTCAACTGATTGAAGGAACAAGTTCTTATTAAGTAAACTGCAACATTCAAAAACAGTGCAGACAGAAACGTGAAGTACCATGGAGATGGACGTACATAACGTCATACGCCTCCCATGTCTCACAGTGCATTTCTCCCTACAGCGCTTTTCATGTTTCAAAACACTAAATAAGCAGGTGAATCTTTTTTTTTTTTTTTCCAGAGGACGACCTTGGTACTCTCTTTCTCTTACAGCTGTGAAAACTAGAATTTGAACCCCTCAACCCCACTTGCTGTTGTTTGCTGAAGCTAGTCCAAAGAGGGTGGATGTTGGGATGTGTTGATGGCTGACTTTGCAGCCGCTCTACTCGATCAGCTTCTTTGCCTTGAAGAAGCGCCGCAGGTAGAAGACCTGCCATGTAGCCAGCCCAATGAGACAGCACATGGAGAATATGCTGAAGTACAGCACGCGTGTGTTGGTGGACTCTGGAGAGGGAAAAAAAAGTATTTAGTGGCGTTTTGTTCATACCATCAACGAGAAACTTTTATTTTAACTTTTCACTGAGAGAGTTGGCAACTGTGAACCACCTATGCTCATTTTTTATCGTGCTCTGGCACCAAATGACTGATTGCGTTGTTGTTGTTCTCACCATTGGTGTCCCTCATCTCCTCCTCCCTCTTCTTCATGTAAGCAAAGTCGTTGACGATGGACTCCGACAGGTCCTCCAGTCGCCTCAGCTCGACCTCGAGGGGCTTCAGCTTCTCCACCTTGGCAATCTGGAGGGACAAAAAAGAAGCTACTATGAAAAAAACAAAATAACACAGAAAAGTGCTGCTTGAGATGCATGATTGTTATATACTTTGTCCAGCAGGTGTCACCCTCGGGCTGCAGTACAGAGCGTTTAAACAAATGGTGTTAAGGCGACTCAGCGTGTTGAGTTAGGCTTACGAGAAAGCTGCCATGTGAACTCTTGGTGTGAACTGAACAGCTGCACTGCCTGAGGAGGGTGTGTCCTGATCTTTCAAACTCTGGTGTGGTTGGTTTGTTGTGAAAGCAAAACGGACCAACCACAGGATTATGTGATTTGAATGTGTGACGTGTACAAATGTAAAACTGCCTTAGTGAATGCCTGATTATTATGACAACCACTTTCCCCTCGTGTTGTGGTGGAGGATACTTCCTTTCTTTTAGTATATGTAACAGGCTATTTGTTGTCTTACGATGAACTATAGCTGCAGTCTCAACAATGCAGGTGCTCTTAGCTGGTCTGTGCAGGGTCGATTATTAAAGTCTAGATGGACAAAAACTGAGCAACCGTATCCTTAAATCGTGCAGCAAGCCACAGACTTGAACGTTTGCCCGACATACAAGTGCCATCCAAACCGCAAAGAACAAAGAAACACTGCCCAGTGCAGCTTGAATCTGCCATGTACACATAGCGAAACATTGTGCAACACACAGGAACTCCCCAGCGTCTTTAACAAAAGATATACCATCCACCCAACGGCATGCAAATTTGTTCTAAGTAACACCCATCTACGTAGGTGAACACATGTAATTCCAGCGGCACCCTCCTGCCCACGGACAGGCATGCCCACTTGAGCTCTCCCTGAACATCCGCCTACACACAGAGCAGAACGTCATGTTCGTGCAGCATGTGTGGGAAGAGGGGTGATTCTCAGCTCGCAGGGCTTCATCACTTCTGTACTTATTTTTAAAAGCTTCGTCTGAAAGCAGCCACAGTACAAAGTGGCATCCATCCTCAGACTGAGTGATGAAAGTGATGATGCAAAACGATGCGTCCCTAATATAGCAAAATACTGAATAAGGTGGAGTCAAAGAATCTCCTCCACTGATTGCCCCGATGCCATTACTTCTTGTTTCCTCAGCCCAACTGGATTTATTATACTGAATTTGATTAATTAACTGCTTATTACAATGTTGTCCAACAGTTTCATGGGGGGAAAAAAAGTGAATGTGTCTTCTCTATCTCTTAAATCTCTAAACAGTTTCTGCACATGAATACAGAAAGATCAAGTCTTTGGCATCAGAAGTGTTCGAGTTTCTATTTGTAGTCCCTGTAGTATTGACCAATCATGTCTGAGCGGGCTCCGGTAACAACAGCATGCAGAGACAAAGAGGCGGGATGCATTGTAAATGCATTCTCATAACATATCAGCTATCGCCTGCCAACAGACAAAGAAGATTTAGCTTTTTTATTATCTTTCTTTTATCGTCATCGCACAATACTGGATGAGATTCTTCGAATGTGTCTCACTTTCTTTCTTGTACTTACAAATTTAACCAAGCAGGTCAGTCTGAAACACGTGACTTTGTAGTTTGTTTGTTTTTTAAACAAGAACAGTGAATAATATAAAATATAGTGAAAGCCACATGACCCATGAAGATGTGACCCACATCCACTGACCTAATCTACAAGCTACAGACACACTTCCTTCGTCTTTTGTATCATTCAACAAAAGTAAGCAGACAGTTCGGTCTCCCAACACTTACCTCTTCATAGTTTTTGGCCTCCACACCGTGTTTCATGACCAGATTGACCAACTGGTCAGGCACTCTTCCAGACCCTGATAAAAAAAGGAGGGGAGACTTTAGCATCATATGTTACTAACCGACTTATATTGCATGTAAAGGAGCCAGATGGGGGGGTTGTTAACACACTTACCCATGGGTGACTTGCTCTCGAAGCACACCTCAAACATGTCATAGTCCTCTGTGGTGAATGCAAACTTTCCTTTCATTGCATCTTCCTTGGAGTAAAGAGTGTGAATGGAGGAATCTGTGATCTATAAAATATAAAAAGGAAACAATGAATGAATGAGTAACTGTATTGCTGAATTGCTTAATCCGCTGGTTCTCAAACTGTGGTACGAGTATCACTGATGGCCTCTCTCTAGTGGTACGTAGAGGAATCTCAGAAATATAAAAAGAGACAAAGATTCATTAAAAAATAAAATCAAAAATCAAAATATAAAAAAAGTCAAATTTTAATATCTAAAATGTGACAGCGTGACAGTATACAATAAGATGTCCTTGTTGCACTGTACCTTGATTGTTTCCTATTTTCTAAGTCACTTTGGATAAAAGCATCAGATGAATGACTAAATATAAAGGTAATGTACGTAAAACAGAGGTAAAATGAACAATTCAAGAACTCTACAATCGTGGCTCCAAATGAGGAATATCAGGAAGAGGTTTGGATCAAGATTTTTCAACCAAATGAACTCTTCTTTTCTTGAACTGGTCCCATTCAATAAATAATCCTATGTGAAATAACCCTGGCTGATTAAAGTGTGCCTGTGCTGCTGTATTTTTAAACAACCATGATGCTGGATAGCTGAAGATTTTCTGGAGGTTTGAGAAACACCGGCTTAATCTATTCAGCGTTATTCAATACTCTCTCTCTGCTTCGAGCATCTCAAACGTGAGGATTTGCTGATTTTAAACTGAAGGTAAGGTGACGTTAAAACATAAAAACAGGACATTTAAATGAGCAGTGTGTAGGATTTAGCGGCATCTGGCAGTGCATCTGCTGATTGCGACCCTATTGCCTCACTCTCTGCTTCATAGAGTGAAGAAATGGCTGAGAAATATGTGAAACATGAGAAGGGCCAGTGTTTAGTTTGTCAGATAGATGGATGGATGGATAGATACTTTATTAATCCCGAAGGAAATTCAAGCATCCAGTAGCAGCATGTGTTACGAGTTTCAATGTGTGGAACTGGAGTAACAAATGAATTTTGTTGGGGTTCACTGCTCTCAACTCTCTCCTACTGAAACCCTGGAAAACAGAATCACAGAGTCAGTGAGCGAAAGAGCAAACCGCCATCTTCTCCTCGTAAAGTCTGTCTCTTTATTATAAATATCCAAATTCATAGCATAATACAAAATGAGATGAATCTGAATGTAATTTAATGTGCAGATGGAACATTTGCAGCAAAAATTAAACATCTGCATAGGATTTAAATTTAGGATAGGATTATGAATTATGTCATAAAACCCAACAGTTACATGCAGCACCAAACAGACTGCATTAAAGTTAGTTTTCTTTTTTTATTTTATTTCATTTATGCAGTAATGGTCACTACTCTTGCAATAATATTATTACTTGTATCATGGTCACATTCTTTGCAATATTTCTTACACTATGGTCACTTTACATTACAATACTCTTTATACATCATGCCACTTTTATCCTCAGTACTTGTCTGTTTGAAGGTTGATTGTTTTTCGTGTTTATTGTGTAGGTTATAGATATTTCTGTCTGTTTATTGTGGTTTTTTTTTTTTTTACCTTTTCTACTTTGTTCTAATTCTGTAGTGTAGCTTCACTTTCCTCTGCTGCTGTAACAAGTACATTTCCCTGTGGTGGGATGAATAAAGTAAATCTAATCTAAATGATAAACAGCTGTTTAATAGCAGCAAAACTCTCCATTGTTTTTTTTTATGTGGCAGCTGTTAGAACATGGAGACTGTTTCATTAATTATTATTATTATTAGGATATATATTATTTATTATGCATGAAGGCAGTCTTAAACTTAAATCAACACAGCTGTCTCTGCATTTTCACATGTCAGTGGGCAGCATCTTCCACAGAAACAGATTAGATTTAACATATAAACACAGTATCCATATGTTAAAATTAATTTAATGTGCAGATGAAACATTTGCAGCAAAAAATAAACATTTGCATAGGATATAAATATATGATAGGATTATGAATTATGTCATAAAAAACAACAGTTACATGCAGCCTCAAACAGACTGCATTAAAGTTAATGTGACACATTGACAAAGATTAATAAACAGCTGTCTAACAGCTGGCATGATGAACAGCTGTTAAACCATGGAGACTGTTTCATCTATAATTATTAGGATATGTATTATTTATTATTATTAGGACCTCATACAGAAGCCTGTGTGTGGTGTATTAAAGGCAGTCTTTAGGTACAAACCAGCTTAATTAACCAGACGTCGTTGACATGTGATATAAATGGCTAATGTGCTAATGTAGCTTGTGGCTGCCAGTAAGACTGACGTGTAACAGCAGCAGAGCCGCTGACACACACGGTGTCACTCCACACGCAGTGTAAACACACTGTAAGTGTGACACAAACACCCACAGCTGTCGATACGCTGTGTGTTTATTAAATGTTTGGAATAATTTGTGTCAAAAACGCAGAATATTAGCACTGACGTTAGTTAGCCGTGAGCTAACTAAACCAGGAAGACGAGTTTTTTTCTTTTGAGGCCTAGGTTAGCCACGATGCTAACAACAGTTGACACAGATATAAAAAGCCCCGAGCTTCAAAAAGTCAAGATCTTTTTAACTCAAGCTGTGGATTTCTTATTTAAACACCCAGCGTGCCTCGATATAAACTGAAGCCGCTTCGGCCTCAACTCAAGCTGGCTGCATTAGCAGCAGCTAGCCGCTAGCTCTGCGCTCACCTTCAGGTTCGTTTTGGTGTTAGCCTGCTCGCCTATATCGTACTCTCCCGTGACCAGGACGTCTTTGTGGATCTCCTCCCGTAAACACTTTCTCGAGTTGACCGGTAAAAAGAAAGAAATGGAAAAGACGGATTCAAAGAGAACCGGTAACAGCAGTAGCGCAGCGAGTCGAGCCATGGCTACCAACTCAAACCAACCGACCAACCAGCCCGTGCCAGCCGACCAGCTTAACACCGAGTTCCAGCTCACACAGCCGGCTTCACTCAGGCCTCCAGCGCCGCCGCTGCCCTGGAGGCCGAACTACAACTCCATCTGTGGACTTTACCTCCATGCGGCTATGCTGAGTTCAACCTGTGCGTTTGTGTTTGAGTGTGCATGGCCGGATGAACCTGTTTGGTGGGAAGTTGTCTTTGCACTGAAAGATTAGAGCAGTGGTTCTTAACCTTGTTGGAGGTACCGAACCCCACCAGTTTCATACGCTCATTCACTGAACCCTTCTTTAGTAAAAAATAAAATATGATTTTTTTTACTGGTGCACAAAATGAACCGTGCATTAACATCACCTTGTTCAAATAACAAAACCAACACAGTGCATGAACTCACAACAACTTACCTCAGTGTGACTTCTGCTGTTGCCTTTGAGAGACCAGTTCAGATATGCGTGGCTTCACCTTGGCAAGTGCCAGTCTCATGTCATTTTCACAGCAAAGTCTGTTCCTTTTCTTAGTTTTTATGTCCAGCATCCTCAAAAAACGATTGCTCACAAAGATATGTTGTAACAAATGGTATAAAAAATTCCAAGGCGGAGGCTCCACCGAACCCTTGAGACCGACTCACCGAACCCCTAGGGTTCAATCGAACCCAGGTTAAGAACCACTGGATTAGAGACACACTTTGTTTAAAAAAAAATCAGGAGTTTACTGAGGTTCAGATGTTTTGATCATACAATGTGTGTTTCCTGTTTTTTTGCATGTCTTGTGTGTTTTGCTGTGGGTGGCAGGGAGAGATAGCAGTAGTTCAAGGACAGGAGAGACAAGGACATATGAGAAACAGGCCTGCGAAGTGTCATTTTGATACATAATGTTCATTATTGAGCAGACTCATCAGTGAGGGAGGCCATTTAAAAAATGTATAAGAACCAACTGATAAGGCTCTTCAGGGAGCCTTTTCTCTGTAACCTCTCTTGTGTGTTGCACTGTTAAAGCTCCTTCTTGTATAAGAAATTCAACTTAAACTTTGATACTCTAAATCCAGTCCTCCTTATTTAAGGGTTCTTCCTTAAAAAATCTCGTAACACACTTTATAGTCACAGTGAGGGGGTTTAACCCTAGAACACTAACGTCGGGTGATTTTCACCCACACAATTCTTGTGTGATTTTCATTGTGTTGCTGCTGTCTGAGTTGCATGGGTCCTTGGGTAGCTTTATTAATGGTATGTTTGTTTCCCTCCTCCCATCTATGTTTTTTTCAAGAGGTATGCATTTGGGTGATTTTCACCCCACGTTAGTGATAGGGAGTGCCATTTTTTGTCTATCTACAATCTGATGCAGAAAGTCTGTGCCTTCACCAGACAAGGATCACATGTCCCAGGAATGGGTGGATTGGTGGACTAAAGAACAAGTTCCCAGCTCCATTATTTTTTTTGTCAGGAAATTTCTCGTTAAGGATTACCTGATTTTTTTCAATAATTTTGCTGCCTTTTTAAAGGGTCCCCTATGGTACCCTTTTTATTTTATTTCATGTGATATTGTATATTGGGAATTTAAAGAAGAGTACTACAATTTGGCATACAGTGTTGTGCTTTTACATAAATTGATGAAAACTGTATTTTTTCCAGGCTATTATATCAGGTAAAATATACCCGACGTTAGTGATGGTGTTACTAATTTTAACGTTAGTGTTCTAGGGTTAAGCCTGGATATACAGCTTTCAACCACGTCTCACTGCCTTCATCAACAAATAGAGCGGGCTTGGGTGTCACAAGATGTCTCTTAAAAATAAGTGGTCCTACAAATCAGAGATCAGTTATGAGGACCCTCCTACACAGAGAGTCAGATAGCTGAAGGAAGGTGCAGCAGGTCTAGGATGATGGGAATCCCACCAGGACAAACACTGCTAACTCAAGAGGGACCACCAGAAGCATCCAAGTGGGACTTCATAACATGCCTGTTAAATATCTGTAAAGACCCAGAGGAAAACTGAAGTGGAGCACACCACACATGCAACATCTGTGGGAGAACGCTACATCAGTGCAATGGCAAGATCCCTTGGACAAGGGAGTGAGCACTGACAGGTAAAAGGCTCCAAATTAACGGAGCTAATGGATGACCAGAGCAAGATCAAGGAGGATGTTTACATCCAACACCAGAGAGGGGTTATGATCCATCCCCATCCTCACATGTACATACAGTAATAATAATAATGATACCTTTATTTTTGTAGCACCTTTAAAAAAAAGAGTTAACAAAGTGCTTTGACAGACACTAACAAACAGGATACTTACAAGCAAAACCAAACAAAGCAGGATGAAAATAAGAGTTGTACATATGATGATTTTCTGAAGAATACAGTAAGAGGCGGTTGAAAACTCTAAAAGCTAAATGGACCTTTGAGTTTAGTTTTGAGTTTGCAGCTTGTTGTGGGTTACAGGTGTTTGCACTATTTCATACAAGACTCATTTGAGACAAGCAGAATTTCTGTTTTTGAGAATCTCTTAGTGCAGTATATTTACAACATGGGGCCACCTAGTGGGTCAAAAAGGCCTTATTCCTGAGATTAATAATGATAGTGGCAGGTTCAAAGTAGTTAAAAACCACGGGAAAAAGATGAGGGCTTTTATTTATTTTACAGAATAAAAAAAGAAATCTGAAGTTTGTGGCATTAAATCTAGACAAATACTGACACCAGTCAGGGATAGAAGGGCGAGCTGTTTTTGTTTGTTTGTTGCTCTGGTATGGCGCTCAACATAAGATGGAAGAAGTCCAAGTTGGTCTCTGAAATGAGAATATATGTGTGGCTCCTAATTATCTTGTCCATGCTTTAGCTGAATGAGCAGTGATTGATTGATTGATTGATTGATTGATTGATTGATTGATTGCAGTTCATCTATTTTCCTCTTCTTCTCTCTGCTAGTCTTCTGTTCACAATTAGCTCCTTGATTTCTATTCAAAATTATCTTTAATATATCACCATAACTGCATAATAATCAACCCAGGCGTAAATATGTGTTCCAGAACAGACATATCATGCTCAGTGTTTTGCAGGGGTAGTTTAAAAAATCCCAAATGCTATTATTTTTCTGTCAGCAGCTCAGGGATTACCCAATTACAAATGATAGAGCTGTCCAGTTTCCAGGGAAACATCCTTGTTACTGAGCCCACGAGACGAGACGAGGACACGCTGCTGTGTGGGGAGTCTGGCACTAAGTGAACAGTAATTATTGGATATAGAAATCCCTCCAGTATTGTAGCTTAGTGCGTCAAATAACCTCTAAGAATAGCATGTCACACACACTCCTCTGTGCTACAGAGCTTTTTGGGTCCAGAAATGAAATCGACAATATTTTATAATCATATACGTGTGACTAATCTATATTTTTGTACATGTTTTAATTAAATGTGAACATCACGCCTGCTCATTAAATCTGACTTTGTTAATATTTTAAACTTAGATTCAATGTGGATCAAACATTTCTCAGACTTAGGTGCAGCCTAGGTTACTTGGAAAACCATTCCAATAATCTTACAATTGATTGACTAACCTTTTTATCACATCTGGGCACTGGTCCAGCATTGTACTGTATTATGAAAGTTCTACTAAATTACTTCCATAAATGAACATGCATGCTGACGCAGGTGTCTACACACCCTTAAGTAAGCACTGTTTTCTGATTTGTGCTTGTTATCACCTCTGGAAAACACAAAGCAGGCTCAGATAAGTCAGTAAAATCCAGACTGAGTTTAAACATACAGTAAATGTGATTTGTCATACACTCCCACATGTCTGTGGGTCATAATATTATGGAGGTTCTGAACTGTGTCAAAAAGGACTCACCCTGATGATGATGATGTAAAACAAATATGATATGAACGGATGCCATTTTGCTTCAGTAAAAGAAGGATTTCTAAATGCACCACTGAGTAACTATCACTCTGTCACTTAGACTGGGGCCACAGGGGGAAAGACACTGAAGTATTTATGGTTTCATATCCTCCCTTGACAAGAAGAAAAAGGTATCAGGGGATGGGTTTCTGTGAATATGGAGCTGAGTTCTTGTCGTCGTGGCATGGAGGCGACTGTTTCATCATCACTGTGCTCACAATTACACCCAGGCAGGGATCTCTGTCTGTCTCCCTCCCTGCTATTCTCATACACTCATCATTTTCTCCTTTCCTCATCCTCGCATCGCTCTTACTCCCCCCCTCCTCCTCCTCTTCTCTTTCTATCAGGCGTACGCTGCCTGGTTCCTCCCCTGGGTTGCAGCACCGACGCAGGTTGGCGTCATAGTGGTCTAATTTTACTGCTGTTGATGCTGATGTTAAAAGAAGCAATAGGCACCTGCTATTTCTGCTGCTACCCCATCTCCCAGGGGCCGGCAAAGAGGTATTAATAGACAGAGTTATTAGGCACTGCATGGTCGCACACAGAGGCTTTATTGAGGAAAAGAGGCTCTAAAGTGCAAAAGGAAAACAGATAGGTACTCAGAATTCAGCTGTTATACAACAGTGCAGTGCCAACAAAACAAGAGGCCAAGGAAGCAAGGAAGTAGCATTGGCTCTTTAAACTGCATCATATATTTCAGGTTGCACTTCAGAGGAGGCCTGTATCCATTCAGGAAGCAGAGTAAGCAATTGCTAATATCTTTGGCCAGTGTTACACAAAAAAGGGTGTGTCCGCAGACTCAAACGTCAGTTGTACTTATTGTGCGATAGTAGTCTTCCACTTAGGCTTGTCCCTCCTTACGTGCACACACACACTCACACACGCACCACGTATTTCCTGTGTAAAGCCATTAAGCAATCCGACATCTGATGATCCTATGCGTGGCGAAATATTTACGAGCAAGTGAGGTGAAACACTGGACCAGTTGAAGGGAGTGGTGGGAAAGGTTTGATGACAAACTGATAATCAATCACCATTTCTGGCCTTCTGAATGTTCTAATAAATATAATTTCAGCTTTGAAGATGGAAAGCACAGGGTTGTTTTAGTGTATACAGAGCCAGACATGTAACTCCCAGCTTTAACTATACATAGACTGGAGTATAGAGAAGAAATGAAAATGAATGAAAGCCTAGTGAGAAATTAGGACATAAGTGCACATTTTAAAGTCAACTGTTTCTGCTGAAACAAAACTTATCAGTCAGTTATATTTTGATCTGGCTGTGAATGGAAACAAAAACCTACACTGGATATGTTTGCC
Organism: Larimichthys crocea; assembly: GCF_000972845.2. NCBI lineage: Eukaryota > Metazoa > Chordata > Actinopteri > Sciaenidae > Larimichthys > Larimichthys crocea. The sequence goes on from NC_040021.1 coordinate 11,163,120, forward strand.
ATCAATTTGTACTGCAACAACCAGTGGAAAAAAAAAGATAATGTATTATATGTAAATTTCCTTGATCACCATGTTCCAATAATGTCCTACTTGCAATTAAAGACATTGTGATGGGATGTTGGCACATCTGTATTAATGCTGGCCCAGCTGTGCTTCCAGTAGAGGTGGATTTAGTGTATGTCCACACTGCTGCCTTCATGAATTATTTCTGTGGACTATTGTCTTATCACAACGTGATATTTTCTCGATCCAAAGAGAACAGAGCAAGTGAAAGCAACGTAGGTTGCGGTTGAAGCATTTACTTTCGGATCCTCTCTCGTCTTAAAACCTCGTCTTGTCTTGTAACGACCGCACGTGAAAACGCCTCGATTAAGGGGAAGCAACACATCTCGTTTTTTGTTTTCTATTCCTTAGGAACACGAAACATTTTTTTTTTCAAAACAAGTAGAGATAAAAACAAAGACACAAATGCATGTGTGTGTGTTTTTTAGCGGAAAAAAAGCCCCGTCTGCTTGCTTTCTCTCAGTCGTCGAGGCATTCTATATTTGGGCACGGAAGGTGCGACGTCATCGCGTCACGCTTGCGAGTGTAAAAAAATGGAAAGAACGCACTGACGTAAAAGCCCTGACATATAGTTAACCTTGGCAACAGACGGAACAATAAATAGAGCCAGTGGAGGTGCAGGAAAAATACTGCTATCCCTTATGGAGGCTAATTTTAGACATTATTTTAATTGACTGTTGAATACAGCTGTAAACTAGTTATTATGTTTCACTCTTAGTTATATGTCTACACAGAAAAATGCGTGTGTCTGTGTGTGTGTGTATAAAACAGCAGATCAGGCAGGTGATTGAATTTAAATATCACTATTTTTTTTTATTTACATATCTTACAAACATTCATCTTCTTTAACTCTCTTTGTGTAAAAAAATAACATTTCATAAATTAAAACCAAACTGTTTTCACAGAAAACTTCATACTGAGATAGACCACTCAGACCATGGTTAAGACAAAGCACGTCAGTTTTTTTGTTGTTGTTTTCTTTTTTTTTAAGTTTCACAAACAGTTCACAATTACTCTCCATCAACCAGAAAACAAACTGGATCAATAATAACTATTGCTCTGAACTCACATCAACACTACAACAAAGTTTGTTATCTAGCACCATTAAAATCATATATGAACTCATAAAACGACTAGGTGGTATTAGTTAAAACATGCTTTTTAACTTGCTACATTGGTGTAATAGGCAAGTATAGATAAAGGCAAATAAAAATTCTAAATAATTTGCTTCCTGGTACAAGTCCATTCCATAGCCCTGTGATCTGCACATCTCATACATCAAGAAAATGTGCTTTATAGGAAGTATTATTGTTTTTGGAAGACTCTTTAAAGAGCCAGAAGGGTGGGTGAGCTGAGGGAATCTGAGGACTGGTCGTTGCTGTTGCTTCCTCTCCTGTGGGCGACACCACAAGTGGGGAAGGTCTCTGCTTCCGGGAAGCTGAACACGAAAGAAGACGTGAAGGTGGTGCCGGCCGGTGTGCAGGTCACTACGGGTGTGCACAGGGGCTCAAAGTCATTGTTACTGGCTGTGGTGTGAAGGGCCTCCCAGTCCTGAGTTGTGTAGAGGGAGCTGGACAGGTCAACCTCTGGCACTGACCGCGCCGTCTCCATCTCGGTCTTTGCCAGCAGATCCAGAGACTCCTCCAGGACGGAGGAGTCCAGGTCTGTCATCTTGACCGTGCTGTTGGAGATGGTGGCGGTGGAGAGGATGGAGCTGCTGCTGCTGCAGGAGAAGATTGAGTTGGAGGTTGAGGTGAATGTCGGCTGGCTGGAAGTGATGGAAGTGGATGCCTGTGGGATGGTGACCTGAGTCTGGGAGGACACACTAGTGGAGAGGCAGGGGTGGGAAGGAGAAATGGAGACCACGGAGAAATCAGAGTCCAGCTCTGAGGGGATTTTGCAGATGGGCTGGTGGGCAGCCAGAATGAACTCGAGCCTCTCCTTCTCCTTCAGAAGATTAGCAATATCGTTCTGCAAGCTAGACTTCTCATCTTCCAGCTGATCAGTTTCCTGTAAGGGAGAGCGAAAGAGAGGAAATGTTATTAACTTGCCTGTTGGATAACAGTGCTATTAGCTGTGGCTGGGAAAACATTTTGATGAATGATGGTAAATCTGTGGCATACTTACAGCTTGCAGAGTGTCTGTGAGCTCTCGCCTCCTGTTGCGGCATTTAGCTGCTGCCTGCTTGTTTCTCTCTCTGCGAACTCTCTTCTTCTCTTCCTCTTCAGGTGTTACCTGCACATAACACAAGTAAAAAAAAAAGAAAAGTTAAGCCTCCAGTTCTTTGATAATAAGCACATTTGAACAATGGAAGTTACTACTTGTTATGTAACATTTAGGTCAGATCATTAATTACCTGTTCCATTCTGCCCCTCTTGTTGGAGTTGTGAGCCTTGGATGCTGCAGACCTCATGCCTGGTCTGGAGTAGGCGGGACTCGGGCTGTAGGTGTGAGCTCTGTTAGAAGGAGCCACAGATGAGATCAAAGGCTGGACCATCCACTGCAGATCTGGGCTTGTGGAAATGGCTGTGACGGTGGGGATGAAGGAGGCACTTGATGCTGTCAGGTCAGTGAAATCCTGTGGGGTAAATGAAGAGGGGGGAAAAGGCTCATGAGCACATTTTGGTATTCTTACAGGAGAGGAGTGCAACATTTCAGTGTGTCTATGAATGAAAAAGGAGGGTCTATAAAAAGCTGAGTGGTTTAAAAATATCCATGTGATGTCAAGAATGACGCTACAGTCTCTCTGAGGAGTTTCCAGGGGGATAAATGAAACTGGCCTTGCACTGTGCTGTGCAGCAGACTTATGAGCTACTACTGTTTATCAGTCTTGTAATATTATTTTAAAACTTTACATTTTTGAAAAATGAGCTTCACATTTCCAAGTTCTACACACATATCGCCTACATTTAGTAATATTTAACTGGACATACCTGAGACTGAGGTGATCCCATGCTGGAGTAAGATCCCGCTGGTGACGGGTAGTATCCCAAATTGTCCCCGGACGGGGAAGCGGTGCTGCAGCGGGAGGAAGAATCGCACTCCGTGTTGAAAACGGGAAACATCATGGTCCCACAAGGTAAAAGCCCAAAAAAGCAGCAAGAAGATCCAAACAAACTCTACTGAGTGGGGATGTAACCTTGAGGTGAGGAAATCCTTTTAGTAGGTTTGTTAGAAAACCCGTCGCTCTCGATCTGTTTTGCTCTTCTCGTTGCTCTGCTCACTCAAAGTTTTTTGAATGCCAACTCTGTCTACTCGGAGCTCTTTTATAGCCTGAGCGGATGACGTAGGCAGGAGGGGAGTGCTCCTTTACCCGACACAGTGAGGAGCGAAACACCCAAACACCGCCTTAACAACGCGGCAATAACGACGACAACACCTCCGACGTCTTTTAAATACACACAACGTCAAATGCACGAGTTCGGTTTGTGATGTTTTTCACGTGAAAAGTAACGTTTAGAAATAATATTTTAAATTCACCCTCAAGAAATGGAATATTCCACAAAGGGATCCCCAGTACGTCATTTTCCAAATATGGTGCATCCTGTGAAATGGGCGGACCCTGCTGGGAAAGGAACACCATCCGAGATTGGCCTGACAGAGACATGACGTTATGTAAGACAACAAACACTGAGGCTGTTGTGAAAACTGAGGAATGGATCATCATCAGCAAAAGTACATCCTACACAAACGAAGTACATCAAAAGGTAAATTTGAACATGCAGATCTGCCTGTTCTGATCTATGTGTGTCAAACAAACACATCAAAACACACGGGTGGTGTATTTTTAGCACATCTTAACAATGTGGTATTCCTTTTCTGTTAAACCTCTCTTAGTAACATAGCCTTTAATGTATCTGTGTAACTCACTGACAGCTATCACTGAGGCATTAAACAACATACATTAACTCTTTAACAAGTTGTGGTTTGAGAAACTCTTGCAGGTTCAATCAGGTGTTGTGCTCTTGTGTTAGGAGTGATTCAAATCTGCCTTCTCAGCTTTCTTTTAATGTGGCAGCAAAGATTCAGTTACTTATTTAAGTCTCAAAAAGCAGTGTGTTCAGTGTCTTTAAACACGTTGAAAACACAGATTTGTCAACATTTGTCAAAACACTGGATCATTGCATGATTATTTCAGAAATTCAAAAATCTTATTTTTAATTGTTTAAAAACCATTTTCTGTTTCAAAACCATCTTTTATACACATATAGTGTACATGTAATTTATACATACATACACTTATAGTTTATTTTCTTGACATTCAACCTTTCAAATCAGATTTGATTTGATATGTGACTCCTGTGCAAAAAAACTATCATTAGAATCAGAGTAAAAACAAGAATTAGGTGGGAAATGTGAATGAAGATGAAATAATATTTTTAAGATATATAACTCTGAGCCTATTTTCTAACTGAAATACTCGTGCCAAATTTGCATGCAGTAAAAAAACAACAGCTCTATGTAAACATACGCAAAGGAAGACACTAAAGTCATGTCAGAGCAGAGTCTCTTACATCACGCCCTCAGGCATTGCTTGTACCTTCTGTGTGCAATCCAAGCAAGGGTGTGTTTTAGTCGCACGGCAAGCTGATAACTGGTTTGTTATGTGTACTTTTCCACGACAGTGGTTTGCTTTTCTCAGGGGTGTTAAGCTGAATCATACAAAGGTCTTCCCCTGAGACTGTAGCAGAGGGAATCCTTTGCAATTTAGATAATGAACCTGAGCTGCAGGTTTGACTTTGAATCATCATTCAGACTTCATGTTGCTTTTCAAATTCACAGTTTAACTCAGTTATCGTGTTGTTATACAACATATGTTCATTCCTTACACTGTAATCGTGATTATTTGAGGAGAAATAGGCAAATAGTATGAGCACAAAGACCACCAAGCAAATTTCACTAGTGTCAGCAACATTTCGCTGGTAGTTTTTGTTGATTTAGCATTACTTAAAAGTTATAAGAGGCAGAAAACAAAGCAAAAACACACCATAATAATCATTTTTACCTTCAAAATAGTTTTAATTATATGTGGCAGATCATTTATTGAATTAAAATACTTGTTTTTTTCTTTTTCTCTGCATTTCTAGAGGAATAGTAGTTCCCTGTCAGTGTATAACAGTGTATAAGTTCCAGGGTGAGCATACAATAGCTGTTATAAGCGTTAACACGCCACTAATCAATTATAAATGTTTAATAATGGTGTTATTGTGTCAAAGGGCATCGATGTAGGTTAAAGGAGCTGTGTTTTGTTTCCCGCGCTCGTGTTTTGTTTAACATTCCTTGTTGGCATAGCAACACTCCACCCCTTCGCGTCAGTGACGTCGTCGTTTTGCATAGCAACAAGGATCGTCTGTGTTGTGGAGACGGCTCACTCGACACGAGAAAACAAAACAGAAAAGCCTCGACTTCTCTAGAAGTCCATCCCAGACGTGCGGTGAACTCACATGAACCGGGGTTTCTTATGTCAGAGTGAGACGTCTGTCCGCTCCTGGGCGCTCTCAGACGGAGCTCCCTCCCCTCTCTTTGTCGGTGGTGTCTGCGGAGCAGCGGAATGAAGCAGGACTCCAAACAACCCGTTCACCTTGTGGATTGTTTGAGTATTTTTGTTTGACTGGTTGGCAAAGAGCAGCGGCTTCTATATCAACAGACTGTCTGCTCTGAACAATGTTTTTGAGGTGGTGATCAAATAAATTAAACCATTAGCATGCAGGCCACTTGGGTGAGTGTAGTTGTGGAATGATGATAATTTTTAAATATGAAAAATGAGTTTGAAGAGTATCAATTAATAGATGTATCATAGGCCTAATCCTTATTTTGCAATATAATGTAATTTTAGGTGAATTTGGTGCTGATGTGGATGTTGTTTCTGTCATCAAAAAGATTATTAAAAACAGGAATATTGACCCCAAGACAATAAAGTAACTAATGTGCATCTAATTAAGCAAACAAAACATGTTTGTTTTCTATTTTTAACACATCTTTTTTTTAGAAACATGATCATCTCTGACACATTTCACTCCAGGCTAGGTGCCGTCACATGTGCTTCACAGTAAACTTAAATGATCTATTTACCTAATTTACATAAACTTCGAAGAGCTGATGTCACTGAGTCTAAAAATAAACCCTGTGCACCTTCACGCTCAACTTGCTTTGAAGAAAACAACCCTTTGAGCTTGAGAAGTGAGGGGTGTCTGCAGATATGTCCGACCTTTGAACCCTTCTGGTCACCAACCCCAATGATGTGCCAGTAAATAATAAGCCCAAAAGGGGGCTGTGCCTGCCGGGAAGTAGCCGGGAGCACAGCCCCCCTCTGAACGGGTAGAGGGTCCCCTCTATTCACCAACTATCGCTTTCACATCACTGGATCTGTGAGGTCATATGAGAACCTAAATATAGCCTATACAATCCCTTTTCTTATAGGAGCTGAATGCGGGAATAACGCATACATAATTGGTGCCAATAAATGCGTCACACAAGTGATTAGTAAGTGTGAATGTGGAAGAACAAAAGCAGCATTGAAAATCAATAAAAGCTATGATATAACTGTGTAATTTGTATATATATATATATATGCATAAAAAGAAGCAGTGTGCGTCTTTATTCTTGGTCTAAAAGCGGTGGTCAAGTGCAGGGTTTGCTCTCCTCCTCATACTAAAAGTAGCGCCTCCGTGGTCATTCCTGGCGCATCTAATGACGCTGTTATCAGGTACAATGCATGACGGACGAGCCTTTTTTTTGCGCATGTTTCACTTTCTTTTGTGACCACACACACACACACACACACACACACTCACACTCACACACACACACTCACACACACACACACACTCACACACACACACACACACACACACACACACACACACACACACACACACACACACACACACAGTCCGTCTGCGCGCTCTCCGTGCGCCACCGGAAACACCATATATGGCTCGACCGGTCCACTCAGCGATTGGTTGCTTTGCTACAACGACATTTCTGTTGCTGGAGCTCTATTCATATGCAGAGACAGGTGAAAAAGGCAATGTGATATATGGATGACACTTCATTTAGCAGCTCATAAATAATGAGCCTGTGTGCTGGAAGCTGTGTTCGTTAATTAAATCATGCTGTGTTTCACAATATTGGGCCAAATTATAAATTTAGTGCAGCTATTATAATATGTCCACTGCAGACTTTAAATAACATATCAGCATTGTTCTAATCTGGGTCTGGTGATTAGTTTTTATTATTATTTTTTATTTTATATTATAAAGATAATTAATATTTAGATCACACACAAGAACATTTCTGCTGCCACGAATGCGCCAGATACACAATGTGAACATATGTGGACATAAAGGGGACATAATGTATATGATGCAGATGCTGCATACGTGAAATGACGTAGTTCATTCATGGCGATGGGCACCTCTTGTAAGCGGGGGTGTCACTTAACATATGCTCCCTATGGTTTCATATTTGGCTGAATAGAACGAGTTGAAATTTAAAACATGTTGCTAATATTGCTTTTGAGACGTTTGATGGATTTAATTGTTAAATTGGAAAACATCTGGTTGTTGTTTTTTTCCCCTCTCACCTCTCCCTCTGTCAAATGGTTCGGTCTCACCACACAGATTTCATTCATAAAATTCCAGCTCACTATAAAAGGCGGGCCTCTCCACTATCTGCACAGTTATGAACCTGGCAAATGGAATATAGAAAGGCGTTTAGGCGTCAGCTTTCTACTTAGATTAGAAACATTATCCTGTCTTTTCTTTTTCTTTTTCTTTTAAATGCAGTAATTTTAGACGAGAGGACATGCATCCAGACTCCAGCACTGAGTTCGACTCATCGTCCAGCTGTAGCACAGCATCGCCTGGCGGGGACACCCCTGGGTGCAGCCAGCATCCTTCTGACTCGCTTTCATCATCAGTGGACGGCGCCAAGGTAGAAGATGATCCACAAAAAATAATCCTCACAGAACAAAATCTCGTAGGATGATTAATGCACAAGACTAAAATAGGTTGCAAGACGTACACACATATCCAAGTGCATCATCACAGGCAGCTTTTGTCCTGGGCTGGAGATGATTCTATACAAACATATCGTCGAGATATATATATACAGTCTACATGCATGTGTAGGAGCACACAGGACGGCGCAGTCATGTTCAGTCTCATTTCAGAGAGATGGTTGGTGATGTACCTCACACAGACATGTCTTCTTGGTCGTGACCTTTCATTTCAGAGTGATGGTGATGATATGGATGTGATGACAGGGCATGTAGCAGATCAGATTTTTTTTTTTTTTGGTGTCTTTTCTTTGGGCATCCCTCAGCCAAATGATTGATGTACCATTTATCTAAAGGTCAGCCTCATTCATCAGAGAATCTAAATGTGTGTCTGACTGCATCCATATGCATGTGTCTGTGTTGTTTTTCTCAGGATATTGAGACCAGTGCAGCAGACTCCTTTGTTCCGACTGTGACTGCAATCTCAACCTCGCCGGATTTAAGGTGGATGGTGCAGCCGACTGTCATCACATCTGTCTCTCCGTCGTCCGGCCGCGCAAAGACCAAAACTGACGGCGCGACGCAGTCGTCTTCCCCGGCGGCAGCTGCAACCAAGGGAAAGTCCTCCAACAGGAAAGGGCTCAAAGACAAGGTGTGCAGAAAAACAAATGTGCGGGGAGGGAGTGATGAAATGTCAGTGTCAGAAATAAGGTTACAGGTATCAATCAATCAATCAATCAATCAATCAATCAATCAATCAATCAAGAAGTAAGCAGTCAAGGATTCTTCCCACAGATAGAGGTCAATATGAACATTGATATATCGCGATATTTTCTCAATAGGACGCGAGAGAGGAGGTTAACGTACAATTAACGTAGCGAGTAGTGCAAGTAAATGACTGCAGGGAGTAGCACAGGAGGTGATTGGATAACGTCTAATTGGTGCAGGGAGTTAATTACTTTTTGCAGTAACGAGCACAGCACTGTTTGTGAATGGGATGGTGGAGGAAATTGCATAAAAAAAGAAGTGTGCGCGTTCACGTGCTTTGACTAGACCGTGCAGTGGTGCAGCATTTTAACGCCTGAACTGAAAGAGAGGCTGCACCGACCAGATCAGTATTCCCAGCATACACTGCAACGAAGATCTCTCTCTCTCTCCTCTACCTCTCTCTCCTTTTTGGCAAGTGAAGTGGTGTTGAGGAGCCAACTGCTGATATGGCACAACTCAGCAGGAATGCGCATTTAAATTGGCTGTTTTCTGATTGATTTTTTTTTTAGCCTTCCAAAGAGGAGGAGGAAAGGAGGAGGATCAGGAGGGAGAGGAACAAAATTGCTGCAGCAAAGTGTCGTAACAGACGGAGGGAGCTGATAGACACTCTGCAAGCTGTAAGTATGCTGTTTTATGAAAACATACAGAGAGAATGCCCACAGCACATACTCTGTGTACTGTATGACATGTCGGTAGAGATGACAGGAGCACAGCAGGGATGTCTGCAGAGCACCATAGGGCAGCACGGTTTTCATGCTCCCCTCACGCCAAGTCTGTTTTGTTTTTTTCTGATTTTGTCCCTCCTCACCTCAGGAAACCGACAAGCTCGAAGACGAGAAGTCTGCCCTCCAGACGGAGATAGAAGACCTGCTGAAGGAGAAGGAGAGACTGGAGCAGGTCTTAGCCTCACACAAGCCATCCTGCAAACTCTCTGCAAGCGACGACGACAATGGTGGCGGTGATAAGGAGGACGAGGAGGAGGAGGAGGAGGAGGAGGATAATGGAGATGATGATAACACAATGCTGCAGGATCCTCCGGCCTCCCCACAGCTGCTGTCCATCTTAGAGAATGGAAAAACCTCAGAGAGCAACACGACCATTGGAGATTCCCCTATTGGTCAAGACATGGACACTGTCCCTTGCATCCCTGCTGCAGCCATTTTGGGGAACTCCAACATCCTCCTGTGTTCAAGTGCAGAAGAGGAGGCTCTGGAGGACTTGAAAGGAGATGACCTGGATGATTTGGTGCCCAGCCTAGAGATGGCAGTGACTTCAGAGATGGCTGCATCTGTCCCTGACATAGACCTGAGCGGGCCCTTCTGCCTTTCAGATTGGGAAACCCTGTACAAGTCTGTGGCGAACGACCTTGAATCTTTGAGCACACCAGTCATGTCTTCCAGTCCCACTTGTAGCAATTACCGCACAGTGTTTTCCTTTAATTACTCTGAGATTGATTCCTTGGCTGAGGGCTTTGAGAGCCTCAAAGGGAGCCTGGGTGTGTCTGAGTTAATGAAAGATAGTCTTAACTCTCCAACACTTCTGGCCTTGTGAATGCAAAGAAGTTATGCAACGCAATGATACTGTAATTGTATTCTAACCAGCCAGCAAGCTATGATCTCTCTCCCCCTCTCGCTCCCTCTCTCTCTTAAATAATCTTTTGTAGTGTGCGTTTTGATGTTGTGTAAACCTAAACATCAAAGGTTGTGTAGATGACATGTTTTCTGTGACTGTAACAGGGTTGACTTCTTCCATAGTGCTAGTGCAACTCTCCGAGACGAGACTTTGTGCTGGCAACAAAAATGCATGCAACTACAAGTCATCCGTGATCCAAGAAGAGGTGGTATATAAAAATCCCTAAATGTGATGTGAAGTTAGATCATGCTCAGTAGCCTATAATGTGTGTGTAATACTGTTGACAAAGTTGTGTTGTAACAAGTGAAAATAACAGGGTTACTAATGTGTAGCGTATAGGTGTGTAACATCTTGCTGTAAGGTGTCCTCTAGCTTGACATTTCCTTTCAAGTGTTTCAATAAAAAGAAAAAGGACCATGCCATGTATTTTATCAAGATGTATTTTATGACATAGTTTATTTTTTTACTTATGGAAAAATAATCAGATGCAAAAAATTCTATAACGCCGGAAATAAAATAAGACAACAAACACAAACGATTCCTCGCCTGTTGTCGTCATTCAGTCCGAAATATCAGACACCAGCGTGACTTCATGATTTCTTATTTATGAGTAATTTCTTATCATCCTTGTATACATGGTGTGGGACCATTAAAGTCTATCCGATCTTATCTTATCAATTTGATTGTCAAGTCAGTTGTCATACAATTGCAGATGTTTAGATTATTGTGTCTCAACATCAGCCTGTTTCTTCGTTTGTTGACGAAGATCATGCAATGTGACAGAAAGCTTAAAAAACAGCTACTAAAGAACCTTGTGGTGAGATGTTTTTCTAAGTTGGACGGGGACATGCTTAACATTTGAACACTTAACAGTGAATTTTCTCTCTGTGCAGTCATTAGATAGATAGATAGATAGATAGATAGATAGATAGATAGATAGATAGATAGATAGATAGATAGATAGATAGATAGATATACTTTATTTATCCCAAGCTGGGAAATTATAGTCTAAATTAAAAGTCTATATTATCTTATCTCATAAATGTTAATATTAAGTCAGTTCTTTTCTCAACTGTGCACCTCAGCTTTTAAAGCAAACATGAATGGAAACACGCTTAACGTGTCTTCTTCTGGTTATATATATGGAGATCATGTAATGTGACTGAAAGCCCCAGAACAGCTACTAAATGGACTGTGCTATGATGAGTTTTGATCCTCAGTATAAAAAATGTCTCAAAAATAGAAACCTGCACACAGACTGCTGATCATGTCTGTGATCGCTGTGGAAAACTTACTGAACAGAGTAAAGAAAGAGGGTCACGGATGAACCTTGAACCTATTTTCAGCTCTGTTATCAGCGCGTACAGATCACAGTGTGCCTATTTCTGTATGCTGGATTGCATAAAGTACACGCAGCGTGTTTAAGACCGAGTGGGAGCAGCGGGTTAATTATTTATTCACGGCTCGTTCACGGCTCCGCTGTTGTCACGGTCAAACGGGAATCCGACTCCACCACAGCAGCGTCTTGCGTGCTGCGCCGCCGTGACGTCAGCGCGCGATTCGCCGCGTCGTATCACTTCCCGTGACCATGTTTGGGTAATTGCAGTTGTTTTGTTTCCATGGCGACGCGTGTCATATTTCGGAGGATGTTACCGGAAAAAGACGAAGTGAGGAGCTCGGGAGCGTTGCCGAGTGTAAACTTTATGTGTTTATGTAATCACGTGCATGGCGATAATTGGGTTTAACGGAGGCAAAGCCTTTCTCGGAACAACCAACGGGGCATTTAATGAGCACAGTGTGTTTGGGTTTTAGTCTGCGAGCGAATAAAGTATAAGGCTGCACGATATGTCAGTCCAAATTAATACATTTTACTCATTCATGCATGCTCCAAACGCATTTTTACACTGATTTACAACATCTGTCATGTGAGAAGTGCAGTGTTTATTTTATACAGTAGGGGGCGCTACAGCGCACCAAACTACTGAGAGTGTCCCCTCTTTCTTTCTATGTGTGTGTGTGTGTGTGTGTGTGTGTGTGTATGTGTGTGTGTGTGTGTGTGTGTGGTGCTATTTTGGAGTGATGATGGATGGGCCTGTCATCAGCTCTGATGTCTACTGACTCACTCACTGTGTCCACTTATTCCATCAAACTCCGTGTTGTCCAGCAGTGTGATGCTTCATTTCAGAGTTGTAAAATATCACATAGCTGGAGTTCACAACCAACCATCAAGCCACAACTTTACTGTGCGAGTTGAGCTGAAAGGAGGGGAGAGTTTTATTTTAAGGATGGGACCGAGGCTGCTGCCTGCTTTTACAATGGGGTGGAGGAAGGATTTATTTGTCTTAGTTTAATCTTTTAAAAAAAAAGAAGAAAAAAAAGAAATGGTGCTATGTTTTAAAAAGATGTAAAAGGTGATTAAAAGATATCAAAAGTAAAAGTATTACAGTATATGCAACAGAAATATTGTATAAGCCTGATAAATGTTGATAAATTGCGTTAGCAACATACTTTGGGGTGGTTTACAGACTCATCACATGTTTTGCATCTGCAACTGAAGCTGTCAGATAAATATACTGCAATAAAATAGTGGTATGTAGAGTGTTTTTTAATGAAATACATTGTACACAGCACATTAACAACTAGTAAAAAGAATCCAAGCTGAATTATGAATGAATTGTAGCCTTAAAAAGTCCTGTTTGTTCACACTCTCTACATAAGTCACATTCGTTTCACTTAGTGTAGTACTTTGTGTAGTATCACTACATATCTTAACATCATCCATGTCCCATAGGTTGAGAACCACTGCCCCTAGAGTCCAACTGAGATTATGTATGTGGCAGATCCTTTAGTAAAAGTAACAATATCACAATGTCAAATTATATTACACATTCACTGTTTTATTCAAGTTAAAGCACAGAAGTCTTAACAACAAAATGCAGTCAAAGTTTAATAAGTAAAAGTACTTTGTAGGCCGCTTTTATTATTATATTGTTGGATATTTATCAATGATGCAGCATCTAAGCTGCTTTATAAGGGTTTTATTGGTATTTCAACCATATACACGACACGCAGTGAAACGAGACCATGGTACTACATGAAACATAAAACATAGTGCAACACAGGACTTCTTTAAAGTGCACACACACACATTACGACACAAAACACAACAAGTGCTGACACTGCATTACGTCCAATTTGACTTAAGTAACAGACAGACAGAGTGGAGCAGACTTGGAGGTGTGTATTCAATGTTGTAGCTGGTTAAAGTTGAGCTAATTTATAATGGATTTATGTCATTTGCATGTACAATCACAACTTGTAAAGTATAGTTGTTAAATTAAATGTAGTGACTTAAAAAGTACAATATTTCACTCTAAAATGTGAAAGATTATATGAAGAAGTATAAAGTACTTTAAGGCCATACATCCCCGCGTTACACCCACACCAGTGTTTGGTTATTTTGGCTGATTAAAGCTCTTCTCATGATTGTGTGGGCACGTTCAGACTGCTTGATTGACCTCTCGCTCACTCCTCTCTCCCTGCTGCACTAGTTGGGCCTCAGAGGACGAGACAACTTTCATCTTTATCTTTATTATTTATTCATGAAGTTTGACGACCTCACATGATTCCCATCATAACTCTGTCTTACTTTAACATGAGCAGAGATCTAATCGGCCGTGTGGAGGTGAGCAGAGTGCGAACATTTTGACTTGTCATGCTAGGAGAAGCAGCAGTGGTGTTGTATTCAAGTGTCTCCGAAAGTCATGACATTGAGCCAACATACACAATACCAGGGCACTGAAACTGAAGCAGCTAAATGGAATAGAGCCATTGTTCATTTCATGCTTTTCCTGTTGTGATACGTCAACATGTCTTTCATGAAAAGGTCTTTTTAGTTACATTTTCCTTGTTAGGTTGAGCTCATTTATAAGTAGATATGACCTGCTTTTATAAGGGTTTACTTATTAATAGTAATATGATTACTAACATCTACACTCATCACACAATATTGACTGACAGCACAACTTTAAGTTTGTAAGTTATTTGTGTTTGATAGTGTTTGTTTTGTTAATATTTTTGTGCAGATTTGTGTACTGTATTTGTGTATATGTAGCTAGTGTTGTTATCCAATAGCCCTGACCTGACTATAAATAAGATAAATAAGATACAGAACACGGAGCAGTTTGTAGGGCGGCCCCGTTTATGTACTGCAGTAATGTTTCAGTATGAGATTACCAGCACTCTGTAATATGTCTCACATTGCCTGGTTACAGACCTCTATCTTTCTATTATTTGTTGTGTGCTCACCGTTTCCACCTCTGTTATCTCATCATCATCACACACCTCCTGACCACTCCGTTTCCTGCTTGCTGTGATATTCCCAAGGAAGTGCTATATTTACAGGGATAAATCAATGTCATACGCGTTTGGGAAGAATGGGTCACCTGACATGTGTAACTTTGTTACATTGCCAAAGATGGTGTTGATATGTACATGAACTCAGCTGCTCTAAGTTTCCAACCGGAGATCGTCAGTGGTGATACAATAGGATGGAAAAATACTTGCGCTGATTTATTTTGAAATGACTTACCTGTTTTTAATGACTGCTGCCACATTAAATAATCACTGATGAGTATAAAACTGCAAAGATTTCATTTCTTCGTACAGAAGAATGTGCTTTTTTATAGACGTGGACAGACATCAAATAGTGAATCCGTGTCTCACAGCACATAACACTGGGAGCTTTTACTCAAATGGAAACAGGATGAGGAAGAGTAGCGCTGGCATAATTGCTGACAGCCTGTGGTTGTGTGAGGGAGATGAAGATGAAGAGGAGGAGGGTTTAAAGTCGGCGCCAGCATGCAATTGGTGCATGAAGTGATTGAGATTTTGAATTATGTGAATGAGATGATGAGGGCCTGCTACTGCCTCACAGTTCAATCCATTAAGAAGGACAGATCTTATCGGTGTGTTTGTGTTGGATACACAGGAGTGATGTTTTATAATATAAAGATATAGACTGATTGTAGACTAGTATTTGGATGCATGAATTAGAGTGGCACATGCAAGATTTTGGTGAATAAACTTTGGCACAATCACAGTTTCCATTCACTCCTAAATGTGTTGTCAGAAAAAGGGAATTATCATTCATAGCAGTACACCATGTCCAAATCTGTCTCGCAAAAAGGCAAAAAGTTGGACATCAGTCATAGATCTGACCGAAAACGATTCATCTTTGCAAATTACTAGACGTGTTTTGACGTGATCTACAACTGTCTGAGATTATTTTTGAAAAACAAAATAAGGAAGGAAGGAAATTCATTGGAACATGGCAAAAAATAAAGTTTGTGTTTAGTGTCTGCAGTGTGGTGGATGATGAGTCAGGCATTGTGTCTGGAGGTGTCTGGTTTGCTGGGTATTTCCCAAAGATATTGGATCATATTATGACAGAACACTTCAACTTAATGTTATCAAATAAAATGAGAATGACTTGTTTACATCTTGTTTAACAGGGATGTAAAGGTGTTTTAGCATCAGACGTCATTACAGATATGTGTGTGGATGTCTAAAAATGAATAAATCAAGTGACAGAGAGCTTGGTTGTGCAAAAACATAGTTTCATTGTTTTTCTTACCTTCTGACGCCCACACAGCAAGAAACTCTGCAGGATTTTGGCGAAGGTGCAGAACCACAAACTGCACCCCCTCTCCATTCATCACTCGGGCAGCTGTCGGAAAGTGCACCCAAGACTATGTTTTAATGCAAAGACGCTGTGGAAGACGGGAACAGACAACAAATAAAGATACGTATGTTGAGATTCTGAACTTTCAAACACTTTGTTATGATCACATCCTGAATGAGATTTCCTCTAACAGCTGTGTTTCTAGTCACAACTTAACGTAAACAGTCAACTTCTTGTTGAACACATTAACATGCTTCGCATTCTAGCCCTGCATATTCAGACTGGTATATTTTTTCAGGGTGTCATTATCAAGGCTTATTCTTCTTGGCATGGGACAATTCCCTCTTAAAGGCTTAAAGTGCCAAATGGGCCTGCGCCCATGTGTGTGCGTGTACTGAGTGACATCTCTGGCCGCCCTTTCTGCAGGCACACAGTAATACAGCTGAAAGTCTATACCTAGGAAGGGGAAAACCTCACGAGTGCTTTAAATAAAGATGTCCAGAACCCTCCTGTTTTATGAAATATGTCTGCTTGTTGGTTCAAGTTCTGCTTTATTAACCCCGAATGTCTCCCCTAAAAATTTGTCATCTATGTTAAGAGCGTCTGTGACGCACAGCACCCCCCCCCTCCTCGTCCTCCCGACCTCCCCCCAGATGCGAGACATAAATCACGGCAGAACCAAATTAGAATCTAAAAAAAGGAACAGAGAGGGGTATTTTGGTGAGCCTCTAATAACTCAGCTGCTTGTTCTAGGTGGAACAGTTGAGATGGCATCGTGTAAAACCCAACTGAGCCTCAGATAATGGTGATGATAAAACCTCAGATGCAATAAAAAGGTGCACGGGAGAATTAAAGTGACACTGAAATACACAATTTTATTGCAATCTGAGGATAACGCCAAACAGAATTTGAATTATTTGGATATTATGTTGCAGCTCAGGTGTGACTTTGGCTGATAATTGATAATACTAATTTGTTTGTGAAGATATTGGCATCATTTATATGATTATATCAAAACTTAACAACTTTATGTCTATATGCATTCTTATACTGTGCAACTATCTTTTATATATATGACATATTTATGTATTTTACGTCTTATATTATATCTTTCTAGCAGGGCTGCGACATAATCAAGTTTTGATTTATGATTATGGCGACTGAAAGAATTCACAATAACAATATTTTATTTTTATTCCTATTCAGACTGGTGCAAACCTCATCAGTTTTATACCAGTGGTCCGGTGGGATGTAGTTACCTCCGTCCACACTAGAGGGAAGCAGCAGAAAGAGGCATTCAGAGTAACTTTTTCTGGAAATTTCTGGAACATGATTTTGAACATGTGTGCTGTATCTATTGTGTGTTATAATTCAAGTCACATCTTTATTAGGGAGAGATTAAAAATAACAAAACAAAAAAAACTGGATTCCATAGCAGCTAAAGCCACATGTGCAACTACCTGCAAGATTTACTGCATTAAACTTCCCCTACCAGCTGAAATAATAAAGTTTCAGCTCTTTGTGAACCTGTCTGAGACAAGAAACGCGGGGTGTCTCGTTCAGTCTTACAGACAGGGCGTAGTAGCTGCACTGGGAATAAATCTGAACGCCTGACCTTGAGGGCCAGATGACTTGCAGCAGGTACAGGATGAAAACAAATACAAGCGATGAAAAGATGTCATAACAGTTAAAATAAGAGTTTTAAGCTCCACACTTTGCAGAAATAATCATCTTAGTCTTATCAGTCAAAAGGCGAATGACCTATTTAACAGGAAATTATGACTCTTCTCTGTTTTTGAAAATATGGTCGTAACATGTCGTCACATTAACATTTATACCCTCAATGTTTGCTTTGAAACTCTGCAGTTCGTGTTAAATTGGTGCATTTTTGTCCCTTGTAGGCTGTATGTCTTATGTCAGTACTTGAAACAGTCATTTGATGTCAGAAACTGTTCACAAACTCAATTCTCTATATGAGCCTACAAGCCAAATCTACGTATTTTGGGGTTTCTCAGTAATTTAAAATGTTACACATATTTTCACAATAACGTGTAATAATGTAGTAAGCCACATCATTTCCCTTGCTTAAATAATCAGTTTAAGTAGTCTGTTCTGAAGGATTTCAATGTAATATAACTCTAATAAATATTTCCCAACCTCGGGGGGTCTAGACATCCTAAGAGATCACAAGATAAATCTGCGGGGGTTAAAACATGATTAAAGGCCATATGAGAAATAAAAATACATTTGTGATGCATAAAACAGTTGATGTCCTGACTTGTTGCTTCTTTCTTGTGAAATACCCAAATACTCTGACTTTTCAGAAATCTAAAAAATGAAACAATTCAAGAAAGAACACTCCACACCGAGGCACTGATTTGTTGAAGAGGTCACAAGCCAGAAAGACTGAGAGCAAAGCCACACTTCACTCTAAGAAAACACTGATTCTTAATAAGTTCTTAAGGAACTTTTTTGTCCGTAACCCTTTTACGAGCTGCTGTGACAAGTGAATTCCCCCAATGTAGGATCATTAAAGTCTATCTGATCTTATGTTTTAGGCAATAATGTATTTTTTATTGCAGTGCATTCATCTGACAGCTTCTGACATGTGATTATTATAGTTTAAACAACCCAAATATGTTGCTAATTTGCTCCCTTGTGACCAACATCGATTAGGCCTATACAATATTTCTGCTGCAGATACCTACCTAATACTTTTACTTTTTAAATATATATATTTCTTACTTATGAGTAATGTTTTATCAACCTTGTGTATATGAGCTGCTGTGACAAGTGAATTTCCCCCATGTGGGATCATTAAAGTCTATCCTATCATAACTTAAAAAACTAAAAAGAGACAGTGTGAACACCTTTGGGCATTCTTATGTTTATTAATCTTATTATTTTCCTTTTAAAGGTTCTTTGGAGTGCTGGGTGCTGATTACTGGTTCTTTAAGTCACCCTTTGTGACAATGTGACATCCTGATTTTGATAAAAACCAACAAAGAGACAGTTTGAACACTTGAAGTGCATGTGGCTTTAACTAATGGCTGCTATATGATGAAGAACCAACAGGACAAATGTTCCTTGCAGAACAAAACAAAAAATCAGACCTCTATGAAAGCAAAATGGGTCCACACTGAGGATATAACTTGTGAAGAGGCACTGATTTGTTTGAACCAGAAAGAATGAGAGCAAAGTCACACTATACGCTCTAAGAAAAACTGGTTCTTGATAAGGTCTCTGGAGAACTTTTTATCTTTAAGAAATCCTTTTTATGGTCATTTAAAGTCACAATTGCAGCACTTTTGGTGCTATTTATAACCTTTTTTATGCTTAATAATCTTTTATTTTCCTCTTCAAAGGTTTTTTGAGGTACTAATTACAGTTTTTTTAAGTCCCTGTGATGAACTGACAACGTGTCCTGGGCTTGGCTCCTCCAGAAAATGAATGGATGGATGTTTTTTTTTAAAGTAACCTTTTGTAACAATGTGACCTGGTTTTGATAAAAAAAACAACAACAACAGCTTCGACTAATGGTTGCTACAGTATATGCCACAGTATCAAGAACTAACATGGGGAAAATGTTCCCCATGAAGAAACACTTTAGTTTCTTACTTAAAACTTTATATTTTAAGGGTGTATGTATTAAAAGTCATGCACCTACTGTCACTAATACTTTTTTTTTTAATCACAGAGCTGGCTTTAAGCAACACTGCATTATAGGTTATAAATAAGTATTTCTGGCATGGGTTCAACTTCCTCACGCTGTCATTTTGTCAAATAATAAAACACCTGCTGCTAAGACAGACTTGTCTGTGTTTACAGCCATCACTTTTATTTATTGACTCGTTTACGGTCTCTGTATCTAATCTATCTTGTTCCTCGGCTGAAACTTTCCTCTCTTCCAGTCTCTCTCTCTCTCTCCGTGTGTGTGTGTGTGTTTTCTCGTCGGTTGCTAGGGGTGGAGCAAACAAACCTGTGTCTCCGTCGTCTAACATTATTTTCATCCATGCTTACGTATGGAGGCAGCTCTTCCGCATTCCTCACAGACAAGAGGAGTACTTAAACGGGCTGATGCAACGACTTCAGCTAGTCCCAAAACCTACATCCGACAACTAACACCCACACCAGCCTTTTATTATCACTGCGGATTTTTTTTTTTTTTGGACGCACAACAGGTAAAGTACTGCGGATTTTTTTTTTTTTTGGACGCACAACAGGTAAAGTCTGCGCTTTAACCCCGTCGAGCCGCGTTGCTGTTGTTTTTATCCCATAATAGTCGGTAAATGTTATGTCATATTTGCATATTATTATTTTTTTTATATAAGAGTTTCTGTGTCACTTTAACAGCAAGTGCTTTCACTTAATTGCTCTTAAAAAGAGTTTTTTTTTTTTTAAATTAAAAGTTTTTTTTTTCCTCTCGCGCCGCATTGAAGTCAATTTGTTGCCGCCACGAGCTCTTTAAGTACGTTGTTGTTACAACTGTTGTAGCAACTGTCGCCTCACAGCTTGTTATTTACAGAGCCGTTAAAGATAAATTACACCGGGACCGGAGGTATTTTCATCTGTGCAGTCTTAATTTCAGTGTTGCTAAACAGGAGAGAAGTGTCGGTTAGCCTTGTGAAGACAGTTATGTAACGCTACACGAGCCACACGCCTCTGTGTGTGTGTGTGTGTGTGTGTGTGTGTGTGTGTGTGAGCTGCTATGCTAAGCTAAAGTGCTGCTGCACCCTCACTGCAGAGGCTGTGTGTGTGTGTGTGTGTGTGTGTGTGTTTTAATGTTACCACACAGAAACGTGAGATTTAAAGTTTGACAATGAAGCTGCACACACACTCATGCCATGTGTCCCTACTTCCACTACTACTACTACTGGAGAGTCAAATGTTTTTGCATGCTGACAGGATTTTTGCAAAAGTAACTCAAAAGATAACAAATGTTCATGCATCAGTTCATGATTCAGTCTGTAAACATAGTTTTCCAGAGCACAGCGTGATGTCTTCGTACACACTGTTGCCCATAAAGTTGGAATAAAGTGTTGTGATTTATTCTTGATTGACAAAAAAGTGTGTCTTCTCCAACCAAACCACAATTAGCCCGATGTGTATAAATAGAAAATAACTTATTCCAGCTTTATTGGCAATAATGTAGTCTTGTCTTGTCAGATTTACAGTGACCATAAAAACGGGAAAACATTTGAGAAACAGGAACCAGATAATGTTCACGGTCAACTCACTCCAACGAGTAATCCGTTTTGAAACATTTCTGCTGGCTAATAACGACACTAATAAATATCTCGTTACTTTCCTGCAGCGTCCAAACACAGTTGCATCATTGACAGGAGGCTACTGACAAGTTTTCTCTGAGTAAGTATGTTTGAATTAATCCAAGATGCTCTCTCTCTCTCTTTCTCTGCTGCACTATAAAGAAACAACTTTTCTTGTCGTAGCGAGTTCACCTTGAAACATAAGTGAAGTAAATGAAGTGTGAAGTGTTATTTGGCGGCATGTGGGCACAGGCTCTCTATCTCTGCACTGCCCCATCGTAGTGCTGCTCATCACGCTGAGTGTGTTTACCTTTAAATGCTCTAAATAACTCTTTTTGCGTGTTTGCGTGTCCT
Organism: Larimichthys crocea; assembly: GCF_000972845.2. NCBI lineage: Eukaryota > Metazoa > Chordata > Actinopteri > Sciaenidae > Larimichthys > Larimichthys crocea. Next base: position 11,184,886 of record NC_040021.1, read on the forward strand.
CGTCTCACATGTGAATTTGCATACTGCCTGTGAAACAGACTGTGATATTAAATTTCCTTCTGTGTTTTCCTTGTGCCGTTGTGATGAGTGAGTAAATATCCTCCTCCTGTCCACAAAAGATTTACATTCTGCCGTGTAACTGTAGCTCTGTCTAAGCTGCAGGTGGCTTTTGGTTATCTGCCCCGGTTGGCCTGAAGGTTAAAAGCCAATCATGGAATTGGAAATATGATGGACAGGGCTGGATCATGTGCATGCGGTTTGTGACTTGCAAGTTCATAGGTTCAGTGTTTTCCTATACAGTGAGTGCACGCTCGTACAACTACATGCCGTGCGGGGGGGGACTATTTGTGTGTTCTTTTTATATATGTGTTTCCTTTGTGTCTTTATCTGTGTTTGCGTGTGTCTAAGTGATAGAGCGTGTGTTGCAGAGGGTTTAAATGCCCCAGCGCCTGCCCGGGCACATCCGTAGGATGGTTTCTGCATAAATGGAACGCTGCAGTGGATTAATGGGGAAGGGCTGGCGAGCCGACAAGCAGCGCAGGGCCGACAGGGCTGAGAGGCTGGACGTGGGTGCACAGGGTTTATTTTAAGTAGAAATGCCTTCCAGTGTGTCTCTGGAGAGAGCTGGAATTGCCAAGCTGCACCCCAGTACACTGAATAGACAGCAGACGCATTGCAGGCGAGCGAGCCAACTATGCAACAGCTAGGCTCAATGATACTATTACTAATGCTGGGGTGGGGGGGTTGGGGGCAGCTATTCACTGCTGTACGTATCACATTGTAAGCCTTTCCACATGGTTTATAAAAACAGTGTCAGGACAGACTAGACGTACTCTGCACCCAAATGTCCAAAGGTGTAACTGAGAGAAGAGACATCGAGACATTAAAGCCAGTGTTTGTTTCTTTTTTTAGCAGAGCGCACACTAAAAGCTTGTGTTTTAAAAGGCCTTTTATAGAGTTATGATTTCCAGATTTCCTGAATTTATTCTGGAAGCGAGCTTTTTATATTTACACAAGAAACACTCGTCTCAACACTGACCTTTAGCTCACGACCCTTCGACTGCGACAAAAGGATCGAACACATAGTGCGGCGCAGACATGGAGGGCCTTGTTTAATCAGAGCAAGCGTGGGACAGATGAGGAAATGTCAGAGGACAAAGTATGAGACAGCATTAAAGTGACAACCACAGGTTACACAATGATCGTGATTGCTTCAACAGGCAGAATTAAATCTGATTTTCTGGACCTGATTGGCCAATACCTTGTCAAGGTTGCACATAACTTACAGTATGTTGGATTCGTCGTAGACGTGAACTCCATACATTTAAAATGCATTTTGATTCATTTAATCCATGTCTGAGCCAAAGCTCAGTGCCATGCAAAGTCTAATCCTGACTTACAATGTGGGGTAAAATAGTAATGTTATAATAATTCAACCAGGACCACCCAGTCGCAGAATATAGATGTGTGACTGTTTGAATGGCATGAAGCAAGCCAAGCAGGAACTCAGCCAATGATCACATCGTAATGTTTGAATGAAGGCGGCCACAGTGCTCACGCCTTGTGCATATCTGCAGGTGCTTTGTGTTTTTTGACTTGACTGGAACATTTTTCATCCTGAGGCTGAAGTCGACAATAAAAAATGTAACAGTTCAACTTTCTGTTCTCTTGTGTAATTTCCTCGTGAACAAAAGATAACCTCCGCATGCACTGCACTCCTGCTTGCTCACTGCTTTGGCAACCAAAACCTGGAACATTAGGATCACTCATTACTCCTACAGCAGAGGATCTCTTCATGGCTGACAATGTTGCAAGGTTAAATGTTCATAATTGCCTTGAATGGCTGTGGGAAGGTTTAGTCATCTTCACAAGAGGAATTTCAAAGGTTCCTTCTGTCTGTGGTGTCTGTTGAGCCCAAACGAGAAATGAAAGCTTTTCAGCTTGAAGAAAGAAGAGCGATCATATTTTCTGTTGTGACAATCACTTCCACTCCCCACATGCCATCACCCTTGAGTTTATTGGCCAGAGATGACCGCAGCACGATCAGAACAACAGCGTCTGTTCCCTCCTCGAGCATGTGTCTTGTCGCTCCAATGAAAATATAATGAGGGGGTTAGAGGAATGTTGATACTGTATATTTGGACTGTCCTGTCCTCGAGGAAAGTTGGTGCCAAATTCCCTGGTTTCCTCGGAGGATTGCGAAAGGCTGTAACTCAACACACAGCCTGACTGAGTGCAGACGGTAATGATGATCGTTGAGACCTTGGCCAGAGATCGAGAGAGTGTGCCTTGGCCCGAGCCTTCGCGCTCATTGTTCACTTTCAGCGCTCATGTAGCGTTAGACCTGTTGAGGCTGTATGCAGGAGTTTTTCAAGATGCTGGTGTGTGGGCCTTTTTGCAATGCGTTATTAGTCCAGAATTAGACTTTAATAAAGCGTGCTGACGAAAAAAAATAAGTGGTCAAATAGCATCTTGGAAAGCACGCGTGTCTTTCCCGTAATGCCACGATCCAGTGATTTAAAGTTGAGTTGTTTGGCAGCACAAAAACATAACTCAGGGAAAGATAAATTAGCAAGCAAATATTTTTGACTCCTGCACTAAGTCGGCAAAATGACTGCGCTGGTATTGATTAGCTGTTAGTGGGCTTCTTTTATGGAAAAGGCAACGGTATGTGTGTGTAATGAGTTGCTTTTGAAAAGCCCCTCTAACCCCCCCCAACACTCTCCTTCACCGTCTCTATAGGGGATGAGGATAATAGGGCCTCCAGTCGTGCTGCTGGCTATTGGTAAGGAGCCGAATTCCTCAGCACTGCTAATTGCTCTCAGGAATGACTCAGGAAATGGACACATTTAGTCGAGCTGAAGACAGATGGAGTATGTGAGCAAAGAAACCAGCATATTGTAAATATATAATGTATATATAACATGCTGACTGCTTGCACATGCACACTCTCTTCACACACACCTCCAGCTATCTACATCTCACATGTGTTTAGATTTTTGGGCAGAGAGCCAGATGCTGCGTTGGGTACGGGGTCCTATATTTCATAACTAATACGTGACCATATCCGCTCCCCGCCCTTGGCTTCAGCTCGTCTCCTCTCCGTTCTGCCCTGAGAGGCAGCGGTGCTCGGGCTGTGTAGGTGTCTTTGTTCAAGGCTAGTGTGGGCCTAAAAAGCTCACTGTGGCACTGCCTTTTTTCTGCTCGACTGCAAAAGCACAGTAACGCCGTTGCATCATCAAACGCTGACCACTAATCCTCGGCTGCAGGCTGCTACTGACAGAGAGAGAAAGAGGAAAAAAAAAATACCCGTCTTTTGAAAAAATGTAAAAATCACTTTGACTCATGCTTGCAACGACAAAAAAAAAACAAAAACTGCGAGACACGCATCAGCAAACTTCGTCTGTGTTGTACAGATGAGACATCTTTCATGCCTCGAAGCTTGACGGGGTGTTGAATTTGCAAGGGGGATTTTTAAGACGGGCAGGTTGAAAGAGACATAAAACAAACGTTCTACTCAACGTTTGACTCAAAAGCAATCCACGTCAGGGGTCTGTTATGTGTTTTGAGTTTATAGCAGCGCAATAAAGCGTCTGCAAACTCACTTTTATGTCTCATAATTGATAGGCATCTCGCTTCAGTCGTCATTTCACCTTTTGTTTTGGAGGCCGCTGGCAAATCTTATGTGGGGTTCTGATTTCTGTGCCCTGATGTCATGCAGACAAATAGGAGGTTATATGTGTATTTCTGCATGTGTGTGTGGTGAGAGTCTGGCCTCAGCTGCATGCTTCAACAAGCCATAGCAAGGAGTGGGGCTTTCCTCCGCAATATATCTGACAGAGCAGGCTTGCATTACATTGTACTTAGATATATGAGGCAGTCTAATAGACATAAAATATGATTATTCCTGAATTGACTTATTATTTTAGAGTTCGCTTCAATTGAAAAATCATGTGTGTCCAGGATGGAGCCTAATCTGAGTCTGTCCTGAGTGTCTGGCCAACTTGGATATTGGACTCCATTTTGGCTCTGAAAGCGATTTGCTCAGTCATTCCTAATGGGTGCTTCAGTTCCTGTGGCTGTCCTCTCGGCCCAGGGGTTAGTTTGGATTGCATCCTTTGAATTCCAGCACAGTTATCGGCCGGCAATGAGCAACATATGAAAAATGACGGTGTGTACATGTGGAGGCTTTTCTAAAACGTAGAGGTGTGTACTGTCTTACACTACTGAATCGTCTGAAATGTTTTTTTGTAAGCTCACACCGCTCTTTCAAAGCCTTTCTGATAAATACAGTGGTGTACTATTGTTTTTTGTGGCTATTTTAAAAGGAGCTCCCGCTCTCTCTCATTCACCTCTGGATTAGCTGACATATGGTTTGCCTTGTTCTTAGACAGCCTCTCTGCAGAAAGAGAACGCCTTGGCACCTTCCATTCCTCCACCTCTCCTGGGAGTTTGAAAGAGAGAGGGAATTTTGTCTGAGAGAGATTTTTACCAGGGCTGTCTTGTTCTTTTCCTTTCCAGCAAAAACAACAGGCCGCTGCCAAGTGCAGTGTAAATGGGAGTATACATACAGTGGGAGAGAGGGAGTGAGGGAGGGAGGAAGGGAGGAAAGGAGGGAGGGAGCAGTCGGGATTTAAATAATAAAATGCCTCATTGGACACTGGCTCCACATACCAACTTGCCCTTGGAGTGAATAAATCATGCAGACTGAAGGTGGGGAAGAACAGGTCAAACTTAGCGTGGAGATTGGCTGAAGGAGTGCGAGTTGATGTACTGTAATATCTAATGTTTTAGATCATCAATACAGGAATTTTACATGATACATGCAGTAATCTCTTGACACATATGTCAGATTTTAACTCATGTAGCAGAGAAACAAAGTCAGCTGCACTTCAGAAGTGATTTCCTCCTACTAAAAGTGAGCTGATGCTCGCTGGTAAACTCCCGTCCAACTGTAAAAACACTTTGAGGACCAGCCCATAAGCAGGGTGGAGTACATTAGAATAGAGTTACATAACCTTGTTTTTTTTCATTACCTCCTTTATGGCTTTTGTAATAGAGCAAGTCTTTCAGCAGCAAAGAAAGAAAAACTTGGTTTAACTTACAATACAGTCAGCCCGTCAGCGAGTCACCCACCAGCAAAGTCAGCTGTTTCCGCAGCACCTCACAATACACGTCTTTGTTGGTTCCATATGAGAGGGGCTTTGTTCGGTTTGTGCCCAACCTGCAGAGGTTCAGCTCCGGACCGAATACTCAGGAGTGCAAGCGTGAATTAAAGCTGTTTATAATGTAGAAGTCACACTGATATCATCAATCTTTTGTTAAAAAAAAAAAACTCCTCATAGCTTTTGAAAGTTTAGCCGGTAATCCTAGGTGAGGTTTTCTTAGCCCCGGCAAAATTATTGACGTATCCATGCGGTGATTCTGTTTGTGCTCGGTGTAACACGTCTGTTACCCATCATCTTATAGCTACTTATCAAGAGGACATTTTGTATCTTCAGTGTTTATTTTTCTACTCGTATTCTGAACAGTAAGAGAAACTATTTCTCGTCAGGCTTTTCTAAAAATCCGCTGGTCTCACTTCTCCTCAGAGATTGCAGGGATGGGCAGGGTACAGTCAGCTCATGTTTCACTGTTCCCATCTGTAACATTTGTTTTTTATTTGGCCATCAGAAGTTTTCCAACTCTCGGTCTTACAGTAATTAGAGAGACGTCTTAATTCTCCAGCCACTTCCTTTAGGCCTGCACAAGTTCTCCTTTTTCTGTCCCTCATTCCTCCCTGATTACATTTAAAAAAGAAAAAAGTGCTGTGGTCAACCCCTCTAAACTACCCCAAATTGTTGAAAGAGGGTGGCAGTGGAACGCATGAGTGTTACCCGCTCTGTTTTGACATGAACGCTTTTGATATCCCTTTACATGAAACCAAATGAACATTCAAGAGGAAAACCACTTGGTCAATAATGAAAGCAAAAGTATAGAAGATAGCCATCAGTTTATGTAATCAAACCGGACCGTTTCATGGCTTCCCTTCCCCTGTGAAACTACAGAAATGAGTGTTTAGCTGCTAACAGTGTGAAGTTTGTTTTTACACCGGTCGCTGACTAAGAAGATAACACAGCTGTCAAAGCTGTCAACGTTTGAACGCATTCTTGGAAATGGCAACCTATATTTATAACCATCTTTCATGACAAGGACAGAAGACAGTCAGTTAATCTTTCTGTGGGTGCAATGCCAATACTATGCGATCACAATAAAGATGAAAGATGCTGTCAGACGGCTGCAGTGTACTATTAGAAGAAGGGCATGAATGAACAGAATACACAGAATGATCATCTTCAAACGCACAGTGCACACACAAATGCAGTGCAGTCTATTTTAATTTCAAACTTCCTTATTTATTCCTTATTATATCAGGTTGTTTTAGGTCATACACTTGTTTTTTAGTGTGAATTTTTAGAATAAATATATGTAGTTTAGTTTGTTGTCTTGTTATCTCAGGCTATACACTCTAAAACAAGATTTTTTAAAAGACTCCGTCAGGCTAATCGTTCCCTCTCTTCTTCTTTTCTCTCTCTGTAGCGGCGGTGGTGGCCGGGTCGGACATGATGCCGGGACAGATACCTGACCCTTCGCTGGCGGCGGGCTCCCTGCCCAGCTTGGGCCCGCTGGCGGGCATCTCGGCCACCACACTCACTGATCAACTCAAGCTGGCTGACTTCCGTCAGCTGGGCACCATGCTTTCCCCGCTGCATTTCCTTGGGAGGCTTGGGAAGAGGCCGCTGGCCATCAAGACAGAGGTAAAGAGGAAGAGAGAGTGAGAAGAAGAGTGAATAGTGCAGAAGTAGGGTGTGTGAGAAACAGAGAGCATTAGGCCATTCAAGTTTGTCCGTAAAGAACCAAAAGGTTGATTTCAGTATCACATGCAAGTTTTCTAATTTATATTCATAGTCTTAAGTGATGGAAAGAACAAGAAGGAGAGCTTTCTATAATAACTTTATAATGGGGTTTTATATTCTGGTGCCAGGTGCTCAGAAATTGTGTTTTTACAGTTAATTAAATTTAAATTCTCTGATAGCAACATATAAATTATTATCTCCCTCTGTCTATAAAGTATTATAGTAGGGGCAGCGGTCTGAGGTGGTTATGGGGCTCTCTTATTTAAATTTTCAGGTGTATGATCCTGATAAATAAAATTTTTTTAAAAGTGGAATTTTGCCCTCTCTAGTGCTTACAACAAGAATTACCCTAGAGGTAGCACAACATAGTTTTCGTTCACTACTTTTGTTTGTAGCTGATTTTTTTTTTTATAATTCAGTCATACAATTCCTGCTTCTCATGTCACACATTGTGTTTGCAGATGGATGAAGATGAGGAAAGAAGGAAACGGAGACGAGAGAAAAACAAGGTAGCCGCAGCGCGATGCCGAAACAAAAAGAAGGAACGGACTGACTTCCTTCAAAGGGTGAGTTCATGACACAGCATTGCATACTGAAGAGCAGCACAGAGCAGTTCAGGGTGGTAGCCAAGAATAAACCTGACTTCACTTGAACAGCTGGTTCACATTTAAGACATTCAGCCCATTCAGCCCAAATCAGAGTCAACATGATCAGGCATGTATTAGCCTGCACAACTAAAAGTCCTGGGTCTCAGATCATTTTTCAGAAGTTATAAAAGCTGACAAGCCTAAGATTAACAACTCAGAAGTGCTCTCAACAATTTATTTGTCCTAACGATTCAACGTCTCTGTCCAGGAATCAGAGCGTCTGGAGATGGTGAACTCCGAGCTGAAGGCCCAGATCGAGGAGCTCCGCGTGGAGAGGCAGCAGCTAATGGTGATGCTCAATCTCCACCGGCCCACCTGCATCGTGAGGACCGACAGCGTCAAAACACCCGAGAGCGAGGCCAACCCTCTGCTAGAGCAGCTGTCCGCTGACTCCAAGTGAAACCAGGAAAAACCAGGGACGTGGAGTCCCTGAAGCCCAGACTAGCACCACCGTGGCGGCCATTTAAAACGAAAACCTAACTGGCAATACATTTCTAATCAAGCACTTGAGCTCCAAGCTGAAGACTTTTGGAGACTTTGCCCAAAGACCTGAGGTTGTAAGGCTTCCTTAGTACTGCTACATGAGCTGGCTCTGTCCATTGGAAGGCTGGAAATACCCAGTTTCATCTCTGCATTAAGTGTTGTTGTTGACACCCACTGTGCCTAGTTGTTACTTCAACCATCTCTACATAAAAGGGACCAATGGAAACAGTAGAGTACGACTGGAAACAACGCTGAGGAAACACACTAATATCAATATGGTGCTCTGTTACAAAAGCCCTGAGTAGATTGTGTGGCATTGTTTCGAAGCAGAGGCCCACAAAGGCTTTATGTTCTGCAGTTTTCCTTTGTATTCTAGCCGAAATATACAGGTGTAGAGTTTTTAGTATCCAATACTCAATACAAGTACACCAAACGGAGTAGAGTTGTTGTTTTTTTAATGTTGATTTCTATACCCTGCCTTGACGATGGCAGTTACCGGTTGATCCGATTTGTGGTGACGCTGGCGTCATGAAAAGCACATATACACAAATGTTTACACCCATGTTTTTTGGACTTGTCTGTCCATTATTGTACTTGTTTTATACTGCTTTGTATACATAAACATATATGAAATGCTTGTTAATCACTTGATGTGATTCATCTTTTCAATCTTTTCAGTCTGTGTCTGTCATGTTGCGCTGTCAAACAGCTGTGAAAACAAGCAGAAATCTTTTCACCCGAGCAGTATTTCAATGTCTGTTCTGGACCTGTATCTGCTATGTATGACTCTGGTACCCCGAATAGATTAAATTTTATTTTCTAACTACAAGAAAAGGGCATGACTTGTCTTTTTTTTATTTTAGACGTGCAATATCTCACGGTTTCTCTCTCAAGTTTTTTTTTTTGTAATTGTTCCTCCCAGTCATTACACTTGAACTGTCATGACCAAAGTTGTGCAATCATAGTTTGGCAGCCTGTCTGGCACACATTTTGGCTTCACTTTCATTCGCAAAACTCATAAAAATATCATTCAGCGGGAGAAATATCTCCTGTGTCTAGACTGAACACAAAGCTACTGACACACAGTTTAACCACATCACACATTGGTTACTTGCTTTCAAAGAAAGAGTCTTTCCCTAATTGTCAAATCATAACTGAATTGAGTTATTATTTGGCTCTCCTTTACGTGTCTTTATCTTTGTTTCTAACGGAAGCACTTAAAACCCTTTGTAACATTTGTTGGACAGCAGGTAAAGGTCACCACAGAGTTGTGTTTCTCACATCAACACTGAACACTTGGATTTAGTGGACTGAATAATAACACCTGAAAGTAAAGCTACATCAACAAAATGTCTTGTAGGTCGAGCCTAGACTCAGACTGTGGTCAACGGCTCCATCTAGTGGATTTTATGTGAACTGCAAGGCCCAGTAGCCCCCAATAAATCGATTTAAATTCACAAATACTGATCAATATGTGGTCACACATTTTAAAGACAAACCTACATACATAATTCCCTATGTATTTACCTTTCTTTTCTTTTCTCATCATTGTTTTTATCGACCTCCCATCAACCGCAATTTCAAACCACCTAGCAACAACGACCGTTGGTTTTCCTACAAGGTTCAACGTTCGTGTTTTTCACATAGAAAGTGACAAACTTGTTCAGGTAGGTTTCTGTTTTCTCTGCTCTGAACAGTAAAATACATTTAACATGTTAAACATTAAAAAAAACATTTGTTTTTGCTTTTAATACCGCTTCAAGTTAGTTATACTTTTAGTCCTGTTTTAATATTTCAAATTTAGAGACGTTGGTCTGCTCCAACCGTTGTTGCTTCATGAAAAAAAACCAAACGACGTTAAATGCTAAAGCTAAAAATATTAGAAAAATAAAATAAGAGTAGCCTTTATTGTCACACAACTTCAACAAACTCACGTTAACAAGCTACAGTAAACCATTTTAACTTGTCATAATTACTGATGAGATGAAATGTGTACATCATTTTAACGCCCAAACTGGTTAATCTCTATCAGGGTTCAATAAAGTTGTATTTTATTGTGTAATATTACATCATAATTGATTTGCTGATTATATTTTGTATTATTAAAACAAAGTAACTTGTAACTAAAGTTAGCAAATAGAGGTAGTGGAGTAAAAAGTACAATACTTGTCTTCAAATTGTAGAGGGGTAGAAGTATAGACGAGTACAAGCACCTCAAAAACTACAGTACTTAAGTGTACATAAATATACTCTCTAAGACTCACCTGGTTCCTCCTCTTGGTTTGTTCAGGTGTAGGGCAGATACAGGTGTAGGTTCAAGATCTTGTGGTGTGATGGAGGACGGTGCAGTTCTGGATCAGACGGAGGACGAGGAGCTGCCACCTCAAGACCAAGACGGCGACCCTGGTGACGAGTGGGACACAGATCTGGAAACAGACGGTAGGTTACAGTGACCAACAGTTTAATAAAAAATAATGAATGCATAGTTTTTGTCCCCCTCACCTCTTCTTCCTTTCAGATGCCACCAGTCGGAGACAGAGTTTGTCCCGTGCAGAGCTGTACCTGCAGGCTTGTCAGGAGATCGGGGTCCATCCTGTTTCTTCCTTCCTCCGCAACTTGAATGAAACCAGTCTCAACCTGAACCACTACGGTGTGGGGCCACTTGGGGCCAAAGCTCTGGCTAGAGCTCTGGGAGTATGAGCCTTTAATCCCTTCATCTAGATATCCATGAAAAAAGTAGCATAGTGATGATGTAAAATGATGCATAGAAATTGGACCTGACATTTATTTTCTATTTTCGCATTTTTAGGAAGACCGTGTCATCACCCACCTTGAGCTGGAGGACAACACACTTGGAGCAACTGGGACACACTATCTGATGGAGATGCTTATATTAAACAACAGCATTGAAAGCCTAGTAACTACCCTGAAACTATCACGTACATCAGCTCGGCTGTGGTACAGCGTGGTTCTCAATTGTTCTGAACTCCAAAAAAACAAAAATATATTTTTAAAGTAACATTTTTAGAGTGTAAGAATGACTTAGTGTTGTTATTTCAGAACCTTTCCAACAACCAGCTGCAACGTAAAGGAGCGAAGATCGTCTCCACAATGCTGGCAGACAATTACAAGATCAAATCCATCAAACTTTCAGGTGATCACCTACATCTTTCACCTCTTAATATATTTGTTCTGCTCTTTTTTTGGATCAGTAATTTAATTAATTTCCCTTGTCTTCCCATAGGAAATGAATTTGGAGATTCTGCTATTAAATACATAGCTGAGGTATTAAAGGTTAGTACATAAAACTGTTGAATCCATGTGGCAAAATAACAGTTAAGCTCCGTGTCAATTCAAAAATTAAGCTTCAATCCAACTTTTCTTTGTTTTTAGGGTGACTATGTGGTCACAGAGCTGGATCTCAGTAACAATAAGTTCTATGATGCTGGAGGAGAATACCTGGGTCATATGTTAGGTACTGTAGTTCATTCCTCATATTAGGTATTACGTATTAGGTGTAAACCTGGAATGTATGAACAAATACTTGTTTCTTGTAAAAAATTGTGAGCTGATAAACAAACTTTCACTTTGACTTGAACAGACTTCATGTGTAATTTGTGGGGTTTAAGTTTCAAACACTGTGGCCCCTTTCTCAAAGGCAGTAATCTAGGTATTGAAGACCTCAATCTGAGCTGGAATCACCTTTCTATGCGTGGTGCAGCGGCTGTGTGTGCTGCACTGAAGGTGACTCAAGCACAAGCCTTCGGTGTATGTTTAACTGTTTTCTGTCGAAGCTGTTTGTCACTCACGTTTACATTCTCTCAGTTAAACTCGACTCTGAAGCATCTTCATCTGTCGTGGAATGGGTTTGGCCACTTTGGGACGGAGAAACTGGGTCAAGCTCTGAAACAAAACAGCACGCTGGTGCTGCTGGATCTCAGCTGTAACCATATAGACGATGAGGCTGTGACTCTGCTGTGCCAGGGACTGGCTGCCAACAACACACTGAGAGTCCTCAAGGTCCCAGAGCACTGATGTTTTATTTGATTATAATCATGGTGATTTTAAACATTGTCCACTCTTAGAAACTTAATTTAAATGTTAAACATAAGGTTTGGTGTGTGTGTGTGTGTGTGTGTATTTTGTTCAGCTATCCCCAAACCCCATAACAAATGTTGGAGCTCTGACGCTGCTTACAACTGTTAAAAACAACAAGAATTCAGCAGTGGAGGAGATTGATATTTCTGTAAGTGCAGCAAAAACGAAATATTAATATGAATCTGTATGTTCACATTACACGTGTCTGCAGTGCAGCATCTATGCTACAAATGTGCTCGTGTGTGTATATATATGTGAGTGCAGTCAGTGTTTGTGTGTGAGGCCTTTGTGGAGCTGTTGGAAGAAGCCCGTCAGAGGCGTCCTGCTCTGGATGTTCGATACAGTGTCATGAGCTCCGTCACCAGGAACATATCTGCCCTCCAGGTCTTTCAGGTCAGTCTGGAGAGACAGGTTTGTGACATTATTGTTGTTATATGTAACATTTGTGCTCATGTCCTTTCAAAAAGTACCCTAAAGAGATTGTTTCTTTGCATGTATACACCACAATTTAAGGTATGATCTGGATTCTCTCTCAGAAATTCCTCAAAATGAAAAATGAGAGCATCATGGACTTTTTCCAGGCTTTGGACAAAGAAGGAACCATGAAAGTTTCCACCTCTGCCTTCAGGACGGCTGTAAAGGTCAGGATAACACTTACGTCAATACATGTCAATGACTTAGATAGATATTCAAGAAAATGATGTTGTCACGCATGCAGGAAGCTAACGTTCCTCTGGATCAGAGACAGCTCGAGTGGTTGGTCAAGAAGTTTGACAAGAGCTGCTCAGCCACCATAATGTACAGGTCAGTATGTGAGCTGGTGTATGTGGGATTCAGAAATTCCTTCTTCTTTTTTTTTTAAAATCAATTAGAAAAATTAGTACTTTCATAAAGTAACTTAATATAAAAAAATAAAATAAATAGAGGTTTGTAATGGACCAGAATTATTAGTTTTAAAAGGACCAGATCACCCACATTAAGGAGAAAGTTATCATCATGTAAATAACATAAGTTATTCGGTTGTTTTTTCTTCTCTTAAAGATTTTGTGAACACACTTGTGCTTTAATTATTTTAACAGTTTAACAGTTTTAGATGTGAGCGAATGTAACGTCCAACCTTTTTTGACCCGTCTCTCTTTGTTGCAGTCAGTTTGCTGAGCTGTCGTAGATACAGAGACGTACATCAGCTCTAAGATGAGGATTAGGGATAACAGAGGAGACACCTTCAAATGAAAGTTAATGCAATCTATTTGATTTTGTTATTTATATGACGGGAATCCAGTAGTTTCACATGTTTGCTTTAGATAAAGATACTTATTAGGAAGAGGAGCTGGTATTGTGCACCACTGACAGGTGTATCGTAGTAGCAGTGACTCCCCCTCCTCTCTCCGTCCACTGTAGTTCTTCGCTAAACCCAGTTCTGTCCACTGTGAATACTTGAACCTCTGACACCAACCAGCTGCACCCACCTGAGCGCTGCCAGCTGTGTCTGCCGCTGGGCCACAGGGTCCTCCGCCTCATTCTCTCCATCCAAAAATAATCTTCTGGTATGACAACAGAACAAGAGGAGGAAGAAAAAGAGAGCTGGCATCCATATCAAAGGACTGAGAGGAGGGAAAGAATAGGGCCAGATGCAAGGCTAGTTGTTTCGACCACATTGGTTAGCTTTGAATGAAACGGCCTGTAAAGGAAACAGCACACTTATGAATATGCATGTGCAGCATTACTTATGCAGGCCCTGTGGGGTAGGATTATTAAGGGTGTGCTGATGAATTCTCTCAAGGTGTGATATCAAACAGTGCAATCCGTTTCTGTCAGGTGGCTCCAGCGGTAACCACACAGGACACAATGACATCACGCACCGTCTCACCTGCACCTCTTCATTGAGTCGTCTAAATGGCTTGACACCCTTAATATCCTGGGTCATCAGAACACGAGACAACCATTTAAACTAATGTGTTTGTTTGTTATTTTTTTCACCTTCATCACCATTATGTCGTCCAGGATCCTCCAGAGAGACAGACAGTCTTCTTTTTCTCCTCCAACATGTGGTTGACTTCCATGTCAAAGCTAACGCTGTCAACATCACTTCCTGAGAAGCTGTCAGAGTTGGGATATGCAAACACTTCCATCTTTTCTCCTCTTCCGTCGTTCGATCCCCTCCCCTTCTCATCATCATCAAAATTTCTCTGGAATGGATGACCGGAAGTCTGACAACTGGCTGCCAGGGAGGTCCCAAGATGTTTTGCAGCCCGTCTCCTCTTCCTTTAATCTTTAACACTGAGGTGGTGAACGCTTCTGGTCTCGTAGATCAATGTTTGAAATATAACAGAACTAATGAACTTAATTAAGTTTAAACAGTTAACTCAACTGAAATGATCAGACCATCGTATCAGCTTACTAATCTCAAACACCCCAAAAGCAGCATTAAAAGTATTAGTCCTGCTCATTTTATAACAGGTTCTAGTCTCGTGTTTTGAATATGCTCGGATGTAGATTATATCTTAAAAAGTTACACCATAAAAGTTTTCTCCCCTGTCAGAGTTTGTAGCACTGCATGTCTGTCGATCACCTGAGTCCTCGGCTGGTTCTGGATCAGTTTCTGCCTCCTCCATCTTGAATCCTTTGCACCATCTTTACTCTCTCCATGTTTGTCTTCATTGTTGCCTCCAGAGTTTCTCTTCATTCACTCTAAAAATATAAAAAAATCCAGCAGTACATTTAGCAGTACACAAACTTGCATAGTGTTAATTGCAGTAGTTGTGGATGAACCACTTGACGTCATGGGAAAACAAGTTCAGAACATCATACTGAGCATTAATAATATATACACTATACTATATAATAGTATAGTAGTAGTAGTAGTAGTAGTAGTAAATATTTTCCTTTAAATTCCATCCTTTAGTGCCACTTATATATAGTTTATCCAGCTTTATTGTTTAGATTTTACTATATTTTAAATATTTGACTAGCTATTTATACGTTTTGTATTTAATTTAGCAGCAACACAGCTGATAAACTGAACACTGGAAAAATAACTTTATACCTAACTACTTGCTTTGTGGTCTGATTTAACTGGTTACTGTTTCCACTAAACTCTAAAGTAAAATCCATTTTTATTCCTTTTTCAACCACATGGCTTCAGTGGGTTTATGCCAATATTTTATTTAACTTCACACAGCAGATATTTGACTCTAAATGTGGATTTATTTGCTTTCAAGCCATATAAGCTCTAGTGAACAATCAGTAGTTCTGAACATACAATCATGTATCCATAAAATGTTTAATTAATTACCTTAATGAGAGGAGCTTCTTTTGGCACTCATTCAGTGAAGTTCAGTCACAATGGATGATGATGCTCTCATGGCTGGGGAAGTTGTATTTATTGGTTGAGCAACTTAAATTAAATAAAACTAACAAAGCCATGTCATGTTTTTCTGTTTATATCAACTGAATCTTGATGATAATATAAAACTACATCTTATGTATGCGTTTGATTTATACTCCATTTGTTTCTGGCAAACCATTAGGGTTTTAAAACACAAACTAAGGTGATGACGCTGACTACGTTATCTAATAATGTGAAACTACAACAGCTGGAATTAGTTTATACATGCATACAAAGTCTGTGCTTCGAACAAAATGTGTCATTCATGTTCCACTGAATCAAGACTACTTTTCAGACTTTATAGGCTGTACTTAATAAATATAAAGTGAAAGCGAGGATTAAAACATAAATGGACAGTTTTGGTTGTTAATATTTGTATCGTCTTAAACTCAAAACACATTTTCATTTAAATTCTTTATATAATGACATTGATATAATTAGCTATTTAGAAAGATAGAAAAAAATAACAGAATAATTTAGGTAAATTATCTCTCTGATGTGGCTTAATGAAAACAAACAGCTAGCTGCCAATTTCTAATGGGCCATCTTTCATCTGAATGGACACAAAGACTTAAAACCCACATCTTATTGAGCAGTCCAATTGGAAATTCACAGATTTGGCCAAATTTTGAAGACGAGACAAAAACCTGCCAACAAACCCTTCAGATATCTATGCACCCACTGGCACACGCGGCCAATTAACATGATCTCGAAAGCGCTAATGGAATCTTGAGCGGTAATAAAAGTAAATAATTAAATTAAAAAGGAACCCTTGTATCATTGTTTGCTGTATTCAGGCCCATTAGGACCTCTAGTATTCTCATGGTAATCTAATGTTTGGGTTTTTTGTGTTCTCATAATGAATTCTGTGTTTTTCCTCCAAACAGTGTTGTTCAGACATTTGTGTAGGTGCTGGCAGAGAAACAAAGACGTACATTAGGACCCATTGTCCCCTGTGATTATTAAAGTAAACAGAAACACTGAAGGGGTATGACACACAGCTGCACACACTTGAGCCTGTGTTTGTGAAGTGGGAGAAAGGGCAGATCAACCCTTAAGACTTTGTCAGAGATGATCCCATTATTTGGAGCTTCTCAAGAGCTGAGCGGTAGGCCAGCTAATGAGGCTTTGAAGATCAGCGTTTGGCACAGAATTCATCTGCAGCAGAGAATTTGGACTACAAAAATGGATTTGGCGCAAGATAAAATGCTTCCACCAAGACTGACCACGAAGATGTTCCCTGCCTCAGCCTCGTGCTTTTATTTTGCCGTCGTCAAAAAGACAAAGTCTGGTGATGAAAGTTGAGGTGAGATGTGCGGTTTTCTCTGGTGCAGTGTACGCTTGGTATTACATAAACCACCATCAAGCTGCAACTAACCGTTATGTCTAATATAAATGAATGTGCAATCAGATAATCGATTGAATGAACTATACAACGTCAGAAAATAGTTTAAAATACACATTGCACATTCTTCAAATGCCTTGTGTTGTGTGAGATTCACTATATGATCGTATAAGACAACACTGGCTGAAATGTTTAGATTTGAGAGGCTGCAACTAGAAATGAGATTCTAAGATTTCTTTCAAAATACATTAAATATGTTGGAAAATAGTTGCTGAAAAAATGTGAGAAGACTTTGAACGATATATTACTGAAATGTGGAGTTGGAGGTTTAAACTGGTTTTAGTCCAGGATTTTGCGGGCGGTCCTAAACGGTGGCTTGATGACACGCTGAGGCCACCCTGAGCATACCCCTGCACCCCTAGCAGAGAGATAGAGATTAATTCATTTTGCTTAGAGAGTTTCAAAGTTAGTCATGTCACTTTCTGAACTCATCTGACACGTTTTAGTTCAGTTCATTCAGTGGACACGCCCCCACAGCCCTGGAGCTGAGAATACTGCTCAGTTTTACCTGATTTTGACACCTAATTTCATAAACTTGTCGAAATCTTTAAACATTCAAATTTGGCTTGGTGGTTAAATAACACTTTCTTCTTTGGACTGACAAATATTTATTCTTACTTTACAGAGACTTTAAAGGATTAACCGATTATCTAGTGTATGGGAAAAATCATGGAAACATTAATCGACTAATCGTCATTGTTGGACTAATCGTAACACAGAAAGCATGTGCAAAGTTTGTAAAGTAAATGTGCAAGACAAGTTTTGTTACATAAAACTCTCGAGATGTTTAATGTTTAAAATTGTTTCTTTAAATAGATGCAAGTATTTTATATATAGAATAATACAATGAAAATCATTGAAACTGAACATAAAAACCTGTTGCTAAATTGTGCGTTTTGAACATTACTCCCCAACATATTGCCCGTAAAGTAACAATATAGTGTATACATATAAAAAAAAAAAAAAAAAAAAACAGTGTCCGGTTTGTGTTCTGTACAGTTTCTGTGAATGAACACTGGATTCATGTATTTGTTTTTGCTAAAAAAGCTCAAAAGTTTGATCAACATTTTTAGATTTGGATGGTCAAAGAATCTGCCCGACAACAACAGCACGGCAGCTTCAACACAAAATAAAAGACAGGACATGGATGACTGCGCGAAGCAGGAACATAAGCAGTGAATAACTTCTAAACATGAGCTCGTCCGACAGGTCGCTGAGTCTGTTTTTCTGAACTGTTGCCCGTGACAATGCCTAGCAGTAAAACGGAGGAATTCTTTCAATCCAGTGTTAACATTAAAAACATCTTGAACTAATTTGAGGGAGCTCCGCTTGGCCCCGCTGTGGAAAAAGTGGCTCAGGAGCACCGACTTAACGAGGAGGGGAGAAAGTCATGAAGCCAACTGTTGCATGGAAAAGCCATTTTGTTTCATGATTACACAACTGACATGGATGCGGCGAGTATTTTTCTATGCCAATTTTTAAATTCATGTAAATGTGGCAAAAAAAAAAAATTTACTGATAGAAGACAGCAAACTTTTAGCTTTGTTGATTTAGCCAAGGCCCGTTTTAAGCATATTTCTATGACTGCAGACACTTCAAGTTACTCTTTACGGATAATACCACGTATTTAAGCTCCATACGGAGTGTTGGAACAAAACCTTAATGTCCCGATCAAGTCTGACTGAAGAGTGGTTGTGTTGTGCGTTTTTTTGTGTGATCTGGAGCCATCTTTAAACGAGAGTAAAGTGTTGGTTAAAAACATCACATGTCCAGAAGCAGCACTCGTGGATCTTCTACCACCGCTTTGATCTTGCGTAAGAAAGTGACCGCTTCTCTTCCGTCAACAAGTCGGTGGTCGTACGTCAGCGCCACGTACATCATGGGCCGGATCTCGACCTGCCAAAGCAGAAAGCAAGTTTTATTGTTTATTCACGTTTGACCTCATCAGATTTGGATACCAGGGACATTCTTTTTTGAGTTTTATTAGTCATTATAGATCTGTTTTCTTTTGAAACACAGAACGAACTTTGCCGTCTGTTTCTATGGAAACGTGATTCCCACCTTGCCATTGATGGCCACCGGTCGGTCGAAGATGCCGTGCATGCCCAGGATGGCAGATTGTGGGGGGTTGATGATGGGTGTGCCGAACATGGAGCCAAAAACGCCGCCGTTACTGATGGTGAAGGTGCCTCCATCCATATCTTCAACAGCAAGCTCATTGTTACGAGCCTGAGGCACATGACACAAAGAATTGCTTTTCAAATATCTAGGACTTATTTCTCATCAGACTTTTAATCTAGGACAAAGACTTTTTACCTTTTCTCCCAAAGCATTAATGGATTTCTCGATGTCAGTGAAGTTCATGGTTTCGACATTACGGATGACCGGTACAACAAGCCCCTAAACAAATAACATGTTATTCAAGTGTATTCAATGCTATCCAGCCAAATATAGTTTTATAGAGTCAAAAAGTCATACCTTTGGAGTTGCCACAGCAACGCTGATGTCTACGTAATCCCTGTAGACAATCTCTTTGGTTGTGTCATCAATAACTGGTTAAAAGAATTTGGTGATTTGGTAAAGTGAAGTTTGTGAAAAAGAAAACAAACATGAAAAGTATGTTTGGCTACGTCTAGTCTACGTTGTCTTACCGGCATTGACAGCAGGTTGGTCGGTCAGAGCGTATGCTGCAGCCTTCACAAACGCAGACATGAAGCCCAGTTTGATGTTGTGCTTCTTTAGGTAAGCAGCCTGATGGGTTGCCCGCATCTCCTTAATGTTACTAACAAGAGAAAACGTTTCTTTTGAGTCAAATTCATCATATGATACACAATGTGAACACTACGAAGAGAGCTGGAACAATCTTTTCACCTCATGTCCACCTCGTTGAAGGTGGTTAACATGGCGCAGGTGTTCTGAGCCTCCTTTAGCCTCTGGGCGATCCTCAACCTCATACGGTTCATCTTCACCTGGACGGACGGAGAACAAACAAACAAACTTTAATATTTTAATATTATTGCAATAAAAGAAAACAAAACATGACAGATGTTTAAACATATGTATGTGTGTGTGTGTGTGTGTGTTACCCTGTTTTCTCCTCTGCCTCCTACAGTTGGAGGAGCTGCTGCTGGAGCACTGGGCTTGACAGCAGCAACTTGATAAAGAGAGAAAGACATCAGTCAGTGCTGGTGGCCTATTCATATACATACTGTGCATTGATAATAATAATAATAATAATAATAATAATAATAATAATAATAATAATAATAATAATAATAATAAATAAATCCTTTCTGCAGCGTGTAGATTTACATGCTAGAGACACACCAGGTTTGGCTTGTGGTGGCACTGGGGGAGTCATGGCAGGAGGGGCTGGTGCCGAAGCTGGAGTTGGAGGTGGTGGCGGTGGTGGAGGAGGAGCTGCAGCTGCTGCTTCTGCAGCTGGAGAGGGAGCAGCTTTAGCAGCAGCAGCAGCAGCTGATGAAACAGAAGTACAGGTGGACAAATGTAGTCTAACGGTTCACAACGTTCACATTTTGCCTCATTATGTTTCAGTGCTGCTGTAATTCGATACAATTTAAATCGTTAATTTGTATCCACTCAGAGTAAATACACAATTACAGCTGTCATGGTGAAAAATAAAGAAAAACATTTACAGAAAAAAAAACAAACGATACATTTATTCTGTGTATTATTAAAGGGAAGTCAGGCAGTTTGTGTTACTGTGTTACTAGGCTGATCCTTTTCCAATACAGGCAGGAGGACGGTTTATTACTAATAGGAAGAATTTTTATTGACTGTTGTTGAATCCTTAACAGAACCAGTTCAAGAAGCAGAGCTACTTGTTTTTGAACCGTTTGTTTGACCTCCACTTACCATCTACGCATCACGTTTTAGTTCATAACTAATCATGGATGTATGCATGATGTGACAATGGAGCAGGATGATACTGAAATAAATATTTTACGACTTAATTACGTATTTTTAATTCAAATTCTTATAGTATTGATCGTAGATAGATGTTTCCAAATTAATTAATTTAATTAAAAGGTCTAAGCAGTGTACTGAAATATGGAAACTTACAAATTTGTTCATTTCCATGATAAAATGTTAACTCATTCGACTAAGCACACCTCCTTTCCGGAGTTTGAAGAGGGGCGTTCCTCCTTCCACCTTCCCTCCGTCAGGCACCAACAGTTCCTCAATGACACCAGCTGCTGGAGAGGGGACTTGTACCGAGGTCTGAGAGTACAAAATACAATACGTAAGTTTTGAGTAATCTTCCCATGGTTCGTTTAAGTAGAAACAGATGATTTTAGGTTGCGGCTCATTCTTTTTCTTACCTTGTCAGTCTCAATTTCACACACCACTTCATCTTCTGTCACAGAGTCACCCACAGCTAAATGACGAGAGAGCATGCATTTCAACATCGGGCTCATGAGGAATACAATGAGAAATCTGTGAGATATTTTAATCGATGATATGTTGACTTGTACTGACCTTTCTCCCACCTCACATCGCCCTCTGTAACAGATTCTGCGAATGCAGGAGTTTTGACTGTGACCACCTCATCCCCTGCACAAACACAAAAAGTTTCTGTGAGTTAAACACTGAACAGAGTCGACGTCTGTACGTACTCCTGAGAACTGGCGCTGCACATACTGTGAACAGCAGATGTCTTGAAGTATCTGATGTGGAAGACATTCGCCGATGGTGGAAATTCACATCTAAAGTGACGAGAAAAAAAACAAAACAATTACTTGTGTTTTCGGACAAATCTCGTATTGACAGCGCGTCGTTGTGCTGAAGAGCTTCTGCGCATTAAGCGGTCAATGAAGGGCATTCAAAGACAAACTGCAAAACGGGATTAAGCACTTACGGCTGAGAATTCTTGTAAACTAGCCGGCTGCAGACGGAGAGGCCTGTAGATGAAAAAAAAGAAAGGGGAGAAAGAAAATTAACAAAAGCTACTACTGCTCCCCCTCAAGGCTCCGACATTAACATGAGGTCTTTAAAAGCTGCAGTTAACCACTGTGGGCTCCTGAGGCATGTCCGCATTCTGCTTTGGATGATCCACTCGGAGTTTGTTTATTCATGAGCAGTAAAATAAAGACTGACGAGGTCCTCGACTCAAGCTAAAGCTATAATATACTTCAATAGAAGTGCACTTACCTGATACACTTTGTCTGATGAGCACATTATTGGCCTGAAAAAAAAAACAAAAACGTGTTGAGTGTGGTTATACAGGCAGCCTACGTAATGTGCTCTTGTAAACAGCAAGTCTTATAAAACAAAAACAAAGTAATCTGATTAATTCTGTTTTTCGAAAAACTCACTGTGCAGTTCACCTCGCCTGACACAAAGACGACCTTCACTTACATCACGTAAATGAATCAGGCCTCTCGATCTATGAGACCATTTTGTCAAGTTTAAATGTTTTCAAAAATCAAAAAGATATTCAGGGTTCAATCATACGAAACAGAAAAAAAACTAAACAAAATCTGAGACGCTGGAAATCAAAATATAAATAATCAAAATAGTTGCAGATTAATTTTCTGTTGATTGACTAATTAATTAATTGTTGGAATTGTCACACTTTTATAAAAAATAAAACATCTACGGGAGAAGGTGTAGTACATCTGATGACCACGGTAGTTGTTTTCGGCCATCACAGACGAACTTCACCAATGATGAGAGGAAACGCACCAAGATCTGGGCGCTTACCAACTCGCCCAAATATTTTTTTCTATGAGTTAAAGAGCTAATTGTGTACACGATTGATCTTGCACAATTAACTAACCATCTTTCAAATATTCAAAAATGTGCTTCTCCTCAATGGTAAAAAAGTAGCTGAACAACATTTCATACTTTGTACTTGAACTTAATTAAACTAAACCGTGCTGCATCGACGTATGTGATGAGTCATTTGTGTGAGTATTCGGAAAGGCGGGGCCTCTGCTGAAGAAGTCCGTCTGGTTCTGGCTGCTTTTGTACGGATGTTTGTCTGGTGGAGCTGCATTTTTTTTAAATGCTAAATTAAATCCACTGATGTGGGATGCCGGAGGAGGGTGGTGCTGTCAGAAATGGAGCAAATCATCCGCAGTACATGAAAAGCATGTGCACCCACATAAGTTTGTTCTGACTAACAAAAACGACTGTTGTGTGCCACGACACACGGACGATGAATCAACCAGCATATTTAGTTTAATTCGGACTTTTGTGTTTGTGCATTCTTGCTTCCACTTGTGCAGTTTACTTAGAGCAAACTCTTTCACGAGTGATGCTGAAAGTGACGCAGTTTTAATATCAGAATCAGGTTTTTACATACAAGGAGTTTGTTTTGGTGCCTAACAAACTTTAAGTAGAAAATATATATAGATAAAAGGATAAAAAAGCACGAGCAGATATTATAAAGATATGTACTGTATGTTATTTAAATAAATCCTGTCCTCTACAGTTGTTTGTAGTCGTTGTGGTAGACATGACGAACATTTACTGATTACAGTTTCTCAAAACTACACACAACATTTCAAGCAGCAGAGAATATTCAGTCAGAGACTCCTGCTGTACTTTCTACTGTAAAAGGAGCTTTATAATGACTCCCCACTCTGTGACAGCTGAAGCTGATATTTTGGATATGGACATTTAATTTTATTTAAACTGTAGTCACTTTAAACTTATTTACCTCGTGCTGTTTTGTTACACGTTTAACTGCAGCTGCGACACAAGGATCTCTCTCTACTCGATCAACACTAATTAAAACACACAGCTCAAACTAATGCAGCTGTCATGTCGTAAATTGTAAATCTGGCCTTTGTGAATGTTATGATAAGTTTTCAGAGTTGCTGATTCACCTGTAGTACACCTTGTGGTGTATCTTACACAGCGAGATATTTGTTATTTAGCCTCTGCTATAAATGGGGTGGACAAAATAATCTTTTAACAACACTCTGACCTTCAGGAAAGTTCAGCTTTATGTTTGTTTGTCTGTTGTTTTACCCAAGTGGACCTACATTTCTCAACTCCCACATGCATGCATTAATATATTGACAGTAGCATAAAGTGTCCATGAGGTATAAATCAACCCTGATGTGTTTCAGTCTCATTACCTGCTCACAGACAGCTGGAGTTGTGCAGGCAGGGCCCCCTGAGATCACACACATGTCTAACATAACATGAGCTATTTCTGTCAGGTCAACTCCAGAAACATGCTCGGTGCAAACAGCCTGAAGGGGCACAGAGGTTATAGTTTCTTACCTAGTCGTGTTATGACTTAGAGGTTAAAGCTAACAGTGAGTGAGGCTTGTGTCCTGAAGTTAAAAAAGAAAGTGGTGTAAGTTAGTGAGACCTTGTCCTCTGAAGCTGTCCGGGTCTGTCTGTCCTTGGTGGGTGAGGCCCTGCTCCACAGGCTAACGTCTGCTGCAGGCTAACTCAAGCCCAGCTTTGTTTTTAAATCAAGTCCAAACAGTTTCAGAGTTAACGCACCACTCGTTTCTGTCAACCTACCTGGCTCACCGCGGACAGAGACCGACCGAAAGCCCGGTACACACACCTGGATCGTGACAACATAGCGCGAGCTCGTCTCTTTATGTTTGACAGCCGTTGGTACGGAAGCTCGCGGAGCCAAGCCCGACTGGAAGAGACCACTGAGGCCGGTCCGGAGGGGGGGTTAACCGGGTACAGGACGGAGGGAGCCGGGACCAGATATAAATCATACTGAACAACATGAACTAGAAGCTGACACACATTATAAATAAGGCGAAATAAAAAGAGAATGTAAAACATTATAAGATAAAAACGTTGATTTAAAGATAACTGGACCGTACCATTACCTACATCAGGTAAGAATCAACACTTTTAAATATCAAATTAGTTTTAAATCACTACAAATTATAAAAATAAAATAAAAAACAGTTACAAATTGAATATTTATCATGTCTAAGTCATTGCAGTGGGTTCAAATTATGTATTTAGTGTTGTTATGTGCAGGTAGGGATGGGATAGGTCGATATAAGACCACGCCTCCTGGTTTCTTTGAACAAGTACAAATAATTGAGTCACTTCTCCTCCTGCAAGCTCCAGACCTGCAGCCTCCTCCGGTGCTTTACGACAGACAACAGGTGGGTGACATGTACCATGCTGTCTTATTATCTGTGTTTTTACTCTGTCATATCATCAAAGTAGACTGTGAGGTGTTTATCTTAACATTTAAATCCAAGTCTGACATGTTGAATATAGGGAAACTAAAAGTAGATGCAACTGAGAAACTTGGATACAGAAAATACTACTAATAATCTACTATTTCATATATATATATAATGATTTCATATTTTAAAGCTTTTTTTTTTCACTTGGATTAAATAAATAACCAGAGAGCTTTGTTTTATAATTTTATTGTTATTTGTTTGCAATTTAAGTCCATATTTGTGCGAAAAACAAGAACCAAGAATTCCAGGTAGCAATTAAATGTGCAATTTCTTACAATAATACATTATATATAATATTAATAATAATAAATAATAATAATTTTTATTTTTTCTGACCCAACAAGCATGAATCTAAGTGTCTGGGGCAAAGGTATGTATTCTTCCAGCAACATCTGCCTTGACGGCTGCACTACAGAGCACCTCTCCTCTTTTCAACTTGACGCCATGCCGACAAATTCAGACGTGTCCAATTCAGGTGTTTGTGTGACCTTACAACAAGACAGTGAGAACATAAAAATGCTACAAGAGAGTGCTTATTACAGCAGCAGTGGCGATGCCGGTTCAGTCTGCTCCGACCAGCTGGAGCTAAATCCATCCAGGGACGCAGGACATTTATCCGCAAGAAGGCATCCGTCGCCCGCATCCAGTTCTTGTGGTCTTCATGACTGGAGCTTAAACAGTGGCCATCAAGCAAAGCGTGCCAGAGTGGAAAATATCATAAAAGGTATGACCAGCTCTCCTGGCATGCACTGCATGGATGTGACAACAAATCAGCACAAGGAGTCAGACGGCATGCAGGGAAGTGAAATGATTCAAGAACTTCCTTCACATCAGGAAACAAGTGGCAAGATTCACAGCCAGGTGACAAGGAAACAGCTTGAGGGTCAGCATTTCAGACAGCTCAGAAGTTTTAACCATGTGGATGGAGTGGATGATACTACAGGTGGTAATAATGAAGAGATGCGTCCAACCTGGAACAATTCTCCTGACACATCTCCAAGGGATGCATGTACAGATTCATACGGCGAGTTTGAGAGCAGCTCGAGTAGGAAATATCAAGGATGGAAGAAGGTGAAGCTGATGAACTACTTCCAATCCAAACCTGAGAGAATAAAGCTAATGGCAGATGTTTTAAAGTACGAACTGTCCAGAGCTGTCAGCAGGAGTGTTGACGCCATTTTCAAGAGCATGCCACTTCTACAGACACCGCCAAATATTGAGGGGAATGTAAAGACTGATATGTCCCCTCAGCCACCAGTTTGCAGAGATAATACGTTAAGACTTTCATGTTGTGGGAATGCAGAGGTCCCAGATGTTCAAACTGAAGCTCTGTCTTTGGTCGTGCAAAAGCCTCAACTAGAAAGAGCCGAGAAGTTCATCCTCCAGTCTAGATCAAGAGCTCACCACCACCCCAAACCTCCAACCCCCTTCAGTTATGACTCCTCTCTGCATGAAGAACAGTTGTCAGAGAAGGATCACAACACCACCCGTCAACATGCCCTCAGATGCTTCCAAGACGGATGCTCTGAAGTTGGTCAAACAAAGTTTGAGATGTTTGACGCACATTGGAATTCGGTCAAAGCGAGATCGAAGGTCAACTCCAGATCTGTCAGAAGCCCACAGACTCGTACAGTGTCGGTGGATCCCATGATACTGCAAGGCCTGTGTCTCCCTCACGTCAAGATTGAGTCCGACAGCCTGGTGAAGAACAACCTGTACATGCTGAACGTATCCTTTACAAGTTTCTACACTGATGTAGTCGAATATTTGATATGTTTTTTGTGCCTTTAAGTCAGCAGTGATGAAAATGTCTGATATCTCTTTCCTTACTTTAGATACACTGATAATTCTGAGGTCAAAATAACAGGTGCGTGCTATAAAATGAGTCGCTTCATCAGTATCTTACAGAGTCCAACAAATACTTCACTTTCAAACTCTGAAGAAAAATGCAGACTCTCCGTTTGTCCTATGATTTCTTCTTTCCAGCGTCATTTACAAAGAAAGGTCAGTGGTTCTTATTTCTCGATTGTATTTTATCCTTAACACTGGTGCGTTCAGGAGGGTCTGACCACAAATCATCTGAAGAAAGCAAAGCTTATGTTCTTCTACACTCGCTACCCGAGCTCACTGGTACTGAAGATGTGTTTCCATGATGTGCAGGTAAGAAAATATTTACAATATTGTGCACCAGTACAATTATTCCACACATGATATGTGTTTTTGTGTAATTGAAATGGATAAAGTTGATTTTCTTTTTTTGCATTTAAGCTGATAAAATCTTCAGTCTCAGTCTGAAAATGCATTTTTTGAATGTGCTGCATGCAGATTAATCTAAACATTTATGCTTTATGCTTTAAAATCCATCTCTGTCAACATAGAATAAAAAATCACTTCCAGATAGTAGTTTTAATAGTTTTTAATAGCATTCTAATGAACAACTTTACATCACTAATGAATTTCTATAAAAGATAAAATATGTAAGAACGACAACACAGATGTGATAAAATACACTTTATTTTTTTATATGTACACAACATAAAACATGTTTGGCAGCTTCTTTCTCACATTCAGGTAAATTAATCACAGTATCGTCTCACTTACCTGTTTCTTCAGTTCACGCGCTGCATCACCTCTCAGCTCATCAAGTGGTTCAGTAACTTCAGGGAGTTTTACTACATCCAGATGGAGAAGTTTGCCCGACACGCTCTCATAGAAGGAGTGGCCGACGTGAGAGGTCTGACTGTGGGAAGAGAATCAGAACTGTTCAGAGCTCTCAACATGCACTACAATAAAGCCAATGATTTCCAGGTAACTGATACTACACACTATTAATGTTATTGATCTGAGTCATTTTACTGACGCGGCATTTTTTTTCCTGCATTTTATTTTTGATTCATTTTGATCATGTGCAGACCAGCACATGATTTACTTCTGTTGAATGCTCGCGTTATATTTCATATTTCTCAACTTGACTCAAAATAATTTTTAATCCGTCTGTAATTGGTATACAGTTTTTTTGTGTTTTTTATAAAAATCAATATTGGAGAGTTACAAGATGTGTTATATTTTGTATATTACATAATACACACATGTGATAGCAAACTAAGTTGCTTTAGTAATGTATGTCATTTACTGTAAGCACAGGTGGTGCATGTGTAAGCACATGTCTACTGTTGGTCATATACCTGTTATCCAAGATGATGCACAAACCATGGAAATTAATTTGGGTTAGTTGGGTAATATTAAAAAAATAAAAAATAAATAAATCACATTTAATTATTTTTTTTAAATTTGTCCAACAAACCAAATTTGTAAATTTAATCACGTCAAACTCAGAGAGTCAAAATCTATGACATTACACCAAACACTATTAGCATTCAGCGGCATAACTACTATAAACAAAATGTAACAAACACACATACAAAAACATGAATAAAAAAAGTACAATAGAAAAAACTTCTTGAGTTTAAAAAAAATCAGGTTGAGCCATGTGAAGAATTTTACTCTTTTAACCTTGAGATGAATCAAGTTTCATCCAGGTTCTAACAGTTAATCCACCATTATATTAATACTTTGTTCTTTAATAAGTGCATAAAGCCAGTAACAAGTTATTAAGGCCATGAGGTGAATCATTAACAGTGACAAACACAGAATGTCTATCCATAAGATACGTATAGGTATTAAAGGATTGTGACTGTTATTGTGCAAATTTATACTGCAATTAAATAGTGTTCATGCTCACCTGTCTGTATGCACATTGACCACAACTGGTTATGTGTATCTAATTTTAAACATACAGTAACATAGCTTCAACACTAATTCTACTAACTATATACGCCATAAGAATACAGCAGAGACGCGTATTCAGAGGACAGTGAGACTGAAGATGAGTTTCAGAAGACGTGACTGAACATTCAGACACTTTATATGATCTTAAATGAGGTTTAACTGCAATATGGATTTGATTAATTCTAAAATCATATTAAACACATGATTAATACATGTAAAACAGTTTTCTGACTATAATGTATGATTCATCCTGTTGTACTGTGGTGTTGGTGTCACAATGGGTATTTTGTGTTGTTTTTTTTTCTTTTGTGTTAACTATTAACCACAATTTTAGTTTTGGAGATAATATGTAGGGGGAAAAAAAACTTGATTTGTTGTCATAAGTTGTTACATGTTAAACATATTTACAGATAGATGATTTCTAACGAGGCAATTCTTTTACTCAGTGGCAGATGGGCTATGAAAATGTCAGCTCTCAGGGTCATTATTTTACTTTTTTTATTATGTATATGTGAATTAAAATCCATGCAGACCAATTTCAGAAGTTGGCCTGGATATGACTCATCATGTCATTTTATTACATTTAATTTTATTAAATGTGCATAAGGAAAACACTTAATGCACACTTTGGAAGTATTCACTTTCATACTGCTTAGTGTTAAAGTGATCGCTTTAAGTGTTTACACAGTGTCTTTGCTTTGTGTCAATAGAATTCAATTTAATTAAGTTTTTCATGATCATACATCATATTTTTCCCCCACTAGTTCTCAGCAGCATATAACAATTCTAAATGATACAACTCATTTATTATTAGTTAATTAAATTGGACCTGAATGATCGGCAAAAAAGTTGATTGACAGATTAATCAATAAAAAAAATGTGCAGGAATCATGTTAAAATATTTTTGATCAGGTTTAAAAAAATTGTGAAAGAAAAATGGAAATCATTTTGTAAAGATTTCAGGAAGGAAACAAAAAAATTCAAAAGCAACAAGTCCAAAACATAAAAGGTAGCTGTCGTAGTAGCACATTTTGTGTGCTAGGTTTAGTTTTTGTTTCCTGATGCGTTGTATAGACAATGAATCATTGAAGGGACAGGAGCCAAAAACAGAGAGTGGACTACACCAGAGTAAAGAGTTTTAAAATTGAATACTGGGTCCAGGATTTCTTCTGTGTTATTTTGATATCCTTCTTTTGATCACAGTTTGGTTAAAGAGATCGCACAACATGAACACACTCATCAGTCACTGTTTGTGTTCATGTGGGAGCAGGAGCTGAAATTAAATATGCCGTGTGACGTGTCAGATGGAGAAAACAGGCTGTCAAACATGTTTCCTTCCTCTTTTGTACTTGAAGGACAACGGACTGATTGTTGGCAACTCTTAACTAAGCTTTTAGTAGTTACTTACCTTCATTTGTTCGGTCTGATTCTTATTATTTTAAACATAATCCCAATCTACAACACTTCTCTTTCACATCAAAACACACACAGCGTTTGTGTGTGTAAAAAGTATTTAATGTCTTTAATGTTCTGTGGATTCACAGGTCCCTGACAGATTCCTGGAAGTCTCTGAGATTACACTCAGAGAATTTTACATCGCCATTTCAGTGGGCAAGGATCGTGATCCATCGTGGAAGAAAGCAATCTACAAGGTGATCTGTAAACTGGACGGTGACGTACCAGCCGAGTTCAAAAATCATCCCTCCGGATGAGAACCGAGGAGAAGACCGATAATGTCCCACAGTGGTTACTGTCACAATGTGGACTTGCTCATGCTTTTATTAGCACATTAGTTTATGTTCAATGAAGAGCATACTGTATTCCAAAATAGGTTCATGCCTGCACATCTCCAATCTCCATACATACGGCAGACTGATGGCTGAGTTGATCAAAGGCATCATGAGGTAGTTTGACACATGTATTTTGCTACATGAGCCATATTATATAGCAATAATACATATTTGAATGAGTGTGTAACAGTTTTGTCGGTGAAACGTCACAAACTGCAACACGTTTTTCTTTGATAAGCACAAAACACAGTCCACACCACATCGGAAAAAATGTTTAATATTCATTCATTCATTCTTAGTGAATGTACAGGATATATAAAATGCAAATTACATTCATTATGAAATTAGTCAAACATTACATGATGTCTGCTTCTTACAAACCAAAAATAGTGTCTGTCTCTCTCTCATACTTACCATGATGAGCTACTTATCCATCCACTGTCCAAATGATACACGGTAGCTGTCTGTCCACACATGATCTTCATCAGCGGTTGTGTGCGTTTGGTCTGAATTGATGATCCTCACTTTCTCTCCAGTTGTTGATAATTCAGATGTAAAATTTCTCACGGGTGAAAATTCTGGACCGTTTGCTTCACAAGTGCAAAGTTTAAAGTATAAAATATATTCCAAAAAGTGAACACATGCACTTACATTGTCATATTAACTGTGACATTTACACTCAGTGAGACTAAATTTAGTTCCTTTTAATACTTCTATGAAATGTGCACAAGGGCATCTGCAATGAACTCAGTTGGTTATGAAAATCTGCTACAAGACAGTGCAATATAATACTTCAATATGGTATATGAGTGAGAAGGGTCAGATTCTCGTACATGTTATTAAGTATGTTACTGTATATTTAAAAATGAACGCACTAAGCAGTCATTTTGTATAAACATTATTTTTACTTGTAGACTGTCCACACGTACTTTTTCCAAGTTTAAAAGGTGCAATGTGTAAAAATATAATTACTAAATTTATCAACAGAATGTGAAGAAATAGTGAATATGACTAGCTTAAATTCAACGTAAAACACAAAATAAAACTCACTAAGACTGCCTTGTTCAGTCCTTCCAGTGTTCCATCAATCAAACTCTCTTTAAATCCTTCATTAATAGTGTTGATGTCAAAACAAATAATAAAACTGCATTTTCTTGAATGGCCACTAGAGACTGGCTACATAATAAATCAATCTCAAACTTTACAGCAGAAATAAACATGTTTACAGCCTGGTACAAAAAACAGTTTTGGTCTTTATAGCTAATTTCACCGTTCATGACAACTGTACTGAGGGTGAATTTATATAGAACTCACCTGTTCAAATTATATTAAGGCTTAAAGTTGGGCATAATTAACAGTGTCGCTGCTTTGATTGACAGGTGGCGTATTCGACTAGGGCTCATTCAGCTCACAGATACAACGTCCATATTTAATTGATTGTTTATGGTTGTAATGGTTGACAGCTCCGAGCTAAATAAATAAATAAATTGCAGTTAGCAGCAGTTATAACTTGATATGTGATGTACTGCCCCCTATTGTTTTAAGAGTGTTAATTCAACAGGTGGAGATTAGTCTGAGTTCTTACACATCGCACCTTTAACTGATTTATTACGTGTAAACAAAAAAAGCACTTCATTTGCATTGTTATTTCTCATTTGAATTAATATTATGAATAATTGTCAGTAACAATAATGTAATATAATACAGTAATATGTAATATTTTTGTGTCTTGACTATGAATGTAAAAATGTGCTAAAACAACAAGATTAGAAGAATGTAATTCAAATGAGACAAAAAATAAAAGTACTACTCATTCAGTCATGAAAAACCAGTGTGAGCTCTGATTTGTCATTGAAGAAACTTTAACCACTTGAACAACAAAGTTCCCGTACTCTTGACTTGTCGTTTGATACTATAAATCTGGAAATGAAGAGTTCTTGACTACCCTTCTGACACTCAAACACATTCAAACCACAAGCTGAAACAAACAAACACATTTTCAAACTCTCAGTACTTTAATTTGCTGTCTTGTTCTTAAGTACAATTATCTTGTAATATTGTTTATTTCTGTAAGCTCTCTAAGCCAACACTGATGTGAGTAGACATTTTATATGTACATAAAATGCACTAAATTTAATGTTACTCTTTACTCGCCTAATACGACCATATACAGTGACACATCTGACTAAATGTCACAGTATTATACAATTATACAATAGTTCATCTGTGGTTTATAGCAAGCAAGTACACTTTGGGCTTCATCAACAAGAATCCCAAATGACAGCTCAAGAACGGCTCCACCAGTGCGTAATTTTATGAAACTTTTATTGTCTTTTATTGTCAAGTTTGCATGGACCAAGAAACTGTGCTACAGGTGTACAGTACAGAATACATGAAGAGTATAAAACAGCAAGAAACATGACTGAGTACAGGATACAGGTCCAGAAAAAAGAAGCACAGAGTCATAAACTACATATTTAATGGTGAGTGCCTGTTTAAAAAATAGAAAAAAGAAAAATCTTTACTGTATCCTGATCCAGTAACTAAGAATTTGATAACTATTGATGATGTCACCTCGATGAGTCTCACGTAAGCTTCAGTGTTTTCACATTCAGGACACCTGCGGGAAGAAAAAAATGATTGATAATGTGGCCAAAGACTTAGATTTGATTCAATCAAGTTAAACTTTAGAGAACTTAAATTAAAATGATTTTGATTTCCTTTTATACAGAATAAAGTACTGTTATAACTGTATTTGTATAATTTCAGAAGTCATTACAGGTGTTTTTCCATCAGTAAAATATACGCCCCAATCAAATAGTGAGACTACTTTTGAATTATTCACTTTTAATTACTGCGCTTACGCTTAGAAATGTAAGACAATTCTGTTTGAAGGAACGGCTCGCTGAACAATGAGGTACGAGATGGTTTAACAAAAGTTCTGCTCAAGTACATTTTAAATAGAGAACATGTGAATGTCTCAAACATGCCCTCATGATTTCACCAACCAACAGATATAACTACTCTTTTAAGCCTCCTAACAACGTTACAAAAACAGGAGTATACATACCTTTCAATGAAGGGAAAAAGGAACATAAGATTATCTTCTTAGAAATACTTGGTGCGGTTGAGAGCTTTTTGTGCCAGTTGGCCGCTCTCATCTGTTATTCTCTCCCAGTCGGTTTGACCCACGACAAAGCCGATAGCGCGCTTTCGATCTGCGTCCTTCTGCTCTTCAAGATCAGCCCATCGGACCTTAACGAAAAGGAGAGCCACCAGGACACGGTGTTATGACCAGGAAATGAACGAAGGAGGATAATTTGACGTTATCTAACATTCCATATACTCCAAACCCAGATTTCTACATTCAGTATTTTCTTGTTGCCTCGATGGCAAACAAACATGTTTTTGGCTGACAAACAGCTCTGTAGGGCAGCATGTCAATTTACCCTTTTCTTTCCTGGTTGAGACATGCGTGTGGCATAGTCGTCTGGCAGCTGAAGGTAGTCATCCAGGTCTGCCATGTCCTCACGTTTCCTCTTCCCACTGCTCCCCAGACCGTCCAACTTGTCTATATAAATGAAAGATTGCTGTTCAGGTCAGCTCTGGCGTCTCATAAAAACTTTAATTTCATCCTAACGTTCGTCCTGGCTGTTTTCATCCCAATGTGCAACAGACTCCGCCAAAATCAACTTTAACCTGAGTATCCTGACATACTGCTGGACACTCTGGTACTCTAGTTGTACTGTCGCAGACAGGAAGGACCTGCAGCAGACAGATGAGGCTGGCAATAAGCTGAGAAACAGCTTCTTCCCAAGAGCCTTTGACAGGTTGCTTAGTGTATCTATTTCTATCTATTTGTACATGAAAAGCCAGCTTCAATTCTTTGATCCTTTGATGGAGAAGAATATATGCAGACATGTTTTCTTCAGATAAAAACAAAAATGGGCTTTAATGTGCGTGTTAAATATGAAGCATCTGTCAATCCTAACATGGATAGTTGAGGCTGTTGTCACGCAGTGTGCACAGAAACAGAGGTTTAAAGAACGGTGACAGTCATCGCTGTGATGGGATCATCTCTCCTTGTAAACCTCACATACATAATCAAACATAAAACAGCATGATAGATCAAACTGGCGAATTCAATCATAATAAAACAGCCCAACAAAAAGAAACACCTACCGAGTTTTGCCTCAGACGTGTCCATCTCCCATTTGCTTTTTGGAATGTAGCCCTACATTATATAAAGAAACATTGCAATGGTTAAACATTTTGGTGACGGGGATGAGAGGGGGAGAGAGAGAGGGAGAAAGCAGGGGTTGGCTGAAAAGAGAGAAGACGAGTTCATCAGTAGTTGAAACAACAACGACAACTGAAGGATGAGACTGCATGGAGACTTGTCTAGTTGAGACATATAATGCAACAGTGGCATGCAAATATTTTGATCTTGTGTTCAGACTTTGTTACTAGCTACGTGCAAAATAAAAATATCTAACATAACAGCTGTCTTTTGCTTTAGAGCACACACAGTCAGCGTCAAAGGGCTTTTCTAGAAATAAAAATAGTTGTAGAGAAAACTGAAATCAGAAGATAAAAAGCAGTTCAATATCTAATCGTATAGTTTGTACCCATGTGAGCTAATAATCGTGTAACCAACATATCTCACATTACAAAAATCAGTTACTCTGTGGTACTTATTCTCACGACGTTTAAACAAATACTGCGTTAACTAAACATGAAAACACTCAGTGTGTGTTTTTCTGACAGCATCATTTTAAGCTGAACAATCCTCAGCTGCCGATTTATACTGATGTTATTTGGCTGGCAAATAGCAGCAACGGCAAATAGTTGATAGTCCGATATCAGCACAAACCCTAATTAAAAAAAAAAAAAAGAAAAAAAAAAGGCATGACGATATTATTTTGACACATTTACTAATTTATTTTTAAGATGGCCTAACTGAAGCCAAATTGAACTGAGATCATATTTATTTAAAAAAAGATAATTTCTTCTTTCTAAAACTATGAGACGAAACCTGCCAGAACTTTTACCCCAAATAATAATACAAGACTAAAGAGCAATTAATGAAATAAAATGATAGTTGCAGCCTCTGTCAAAATGATTTAACAATGTTACAAATTTGTTATTGACAGTTTCTGTCCCTACACATCTCATGTTTTTTCTCTTAACTGTGTATTCTTTAATACTTTTCCAGCATAAAAAAAGATGCTAGTGATTCCTCAGTTCAGAACAGCTGTCTTAATATAACAATTTCCTTCTGCTATCTAAAAGTCCGTTCACAGACGAGATGACCGTGACCGTGGGTGAAACTTGCTTTGAACAGATTTGAGGTCTAGATAAAGTTTATGGCAAACAACTCCAGTAGTTTGATTTGATTGTTGTAGAATGGGGCAAAGTTTTAAGGAAAAGGGCATCACAGAGTATTGCCATTTAATTTCACATAAGATATTTATTCTAAAATAAATTTACTTTTGTTTATTTGTAATTTTTGACATTATTTTGTTGTTATGCTGTTTTTTAAAAAAAAAAAAACCTTTTTATTTTTGAGCACAAAATAAAATGACATATCATTATTCTTCCTGATTAGACTTCTGCTCAGATTTAAGATGGGCGGAGCTTTGCTGGGACAGTCATAGTAATGTTGATCCACCCAGTCCTGACAGGAAGTTTAATCAGGAAAAAAAACATCTGTTCATTATGTAAGAGCTCTATTGATGTTGATGTTTTTATTCGGTACAGTGAAGGTTAACACTGTCATGACTTTTGTTTTCTTTTGTCTTTGTAACAATGTTCAGTGTGTACAACTGAATATGCCACTCTTGAACATGAAAGATAAAAGTCTGCTCAGGTTTGAGTCCAGAATTTAACGTACAAGCCGAAACTTGATTATTACAGTTGAAGAAAGGAGGCAACTTGTTGCTTTACAAGACAACAGACTACAGGGTCTGTTGGAATTATTAAAAAAATGATCATACACATAGAAGACACATTGCCTCAGATTTAAAACAAAGTATTGGATTTATGGATATCCTGCATGTACTGCCAGTGCTGCTGCATGCTCCGTCTACACAATGTGCAATAAAGCCACACAGTGCGCTCCTGTTCAACACTACAACACCGTTAGATATGGTCACATGTGCAACAGACAATATCGAACCACATCCAAGTGTGATGCAGTTTGTAGTAAGATGGTGCAGCAGCGCCTTCGTTTTAAGAAAGACATTTTAAAAGTTTTTTAATACACAATAATTATTCAATTAAACACAATTCCTTAGGTGCTATTACAAGTTTTTTTGAGTTAATGTAAATAAGCTGGAAAATAGTGGCTTGAACAATGTAGTGTTACTTCTCATCAGGAAGATTTGGTTGACAAAGTATTGTTTTGCAGTGTGCTACATTGTGGTACGGTATATTCCATGATTTTTTCCCTCCAAAGGGTGCGAGGCATTAGCAGCATACAGATAGATTACTTGCATTTAGTTAGATGTCTGTCCAACATTCTTTTGTTGTAAATGTTTCTTGATTTCATCAACAATAGTTTATCGAAGACGTCAAGAACGATTTAGAACAAAAGAAGAAATCAAAACTTTCATAATCGTGATGGTTTTGTAGGTATTATTGTAATTATTTTTATTTAAATTGACATCAAGCTGTCGGTAATCACCTGGCAGACATCAAAGTCTCACCCAGCATGACTCAAGTGCACGGGTTTACATTTTTATTCATATGCCCTTGAAATAATGATTTTCTTTTTCTGGATGTCTTAAACAGAGTTCACATCTTGAACCATTTCAGTCACTACTTCAAAACATTTGTGCAAAGCATATTTTCATCCGAAGCAGTTTGTAGAATTTAATTTGTTACAGCCTCTACGTGAAGGAGAAACTATGGTCCCTATCTAAAGCAGTATTTAGTTTCTCTGTTCAGGGCTAAAAGGCTCTTTCTAAGATAACAAAATAATCCTTATTTTCAGGTGACACTAATGAGAACATAGTTTTGTATTTTATATTCCATTCCGACCGGTTTTTGTAAATAAAGCCTCCTAAATCTTACACACTGGACCTTTAAACATTTAGATGATGGATCCTCAAAGGTATAGACTCAACGGTGTAGTGATTACAGTATCAAACAATATTTGAACCAATAACCAACAATAAAGTTAGTATGGTTCACTGCCTATTCCTCTTACACTTTGTTTTTCTTGAGTATACCTACGAGAATGCGCTTAATTCTACCTCTTAGGAGTGTATTAAAAAATATATATGTCTAGAAAAATTCTCAGTTTTGTTTACAAACACTACAGTCACGTTTAAGTCAGCAAAGAAAGTGGGCATGTAAATAATAAGACATACAATAAACAGACATTGCAGAGTATGATCAATCAATGATCTACAAATAAAAAGCAATTTCTTGTTACAAGAACATCTAGATATAATGCTGGTACTGTATTATATGAACAGACTCATGGTGTCATGAGGCACTATTTGAACCTTAAGGAGATGAATCGCTGACATTTCTAAACACTAATGTAAACTAGAAAGAGCAAAAACATGTTAAAGATATAAAATAAATAAACTTTGGTAGTGGTTTTATACTGCATTGGCAGCTTGTTGAAAGCTTTTCTGCCACAAATGTGTTTTCTCGTGTTTGCGTTATCCTAAAGTAAATAAAATAAATTATAATATATATGACTACCAGATCAGGGGCATCCCTCTCTACATTCAAAAAACTCTCCTCTTCTTCTCGTAGCACTGCCAACAGCTGAACTGTCACTTGATTTTGTGCGGGTCGTACTTATTGCTGCACTGATATGTCGTTGTCAAGCTGAACCTTGATTTTTTTCCTTTTTTTGTTAAGTCACTTTGCTAAATGACTAAATGTAATAATACAATAAAATACAATTTTCATGCATGAAGCTTTTTCATGATGCTAAAGTACATCAATAAGTTCTATGAAATAAAATCAATTAACACCAACAACAGTATTTTAAAATGTATAAATATTTCATATATTTGGTTGTTTGTTGAACCACACATTTATAAGCTTTAAAATTGTTTAAAAAATGTATTATGAACAATTTTATAGAGAAACAGTTTGTTATCGGTTATTGTAAATGCATGCAGAACTTCAAGTTTCACTGTTTGTTAGGGCTGGATAGGCAAATGTTTTATAATGTTGTGTGGTGAATCCATTCATACTATTTACATATTGAGTTTGCACTTTGAAGGACATTAAACTGGGGAGTCTGAGGTGTACTGATGACGCCTGCAGTTTAATTAATAAGACCGCTTCAATAACATCTGTCTAGAAAACAAAATGTGAGGCAGTCTGTTTAAAACATTTATCAGGGTTCTCAAGAAACACAAATGACACTATGAGAGTGAACCCAGACAATACAAAAAAAAGACCTAAAGCTCAGGGAAGTTCCCTGTAGCTTCATTACTACGAACGACCCCTTTTATATCATCATCACATTATTCTAGAAATATTAATTATAGGCACTTTAAGGTCAAGCAAATTTGTTGTTAAAATGTTTCCTATCGTTTCTACTGTTTCTTTAAAACCTCTAATAAAAAATATTATTTGACTGATGATGATATTGATGATGACTGAAAGACATTGTGCCTAGCAGTCTAGTTTGGTGTCAAGCTGTGTGCAGTCCAAATGGAGACAATTCCCCTGATGGTGATACGCTTTAAAAAGGTTTCATCAGTCATCCATCACTCTGATTTATCAACAATGGTACAGGTCATTTAACATTTTAACTTTCACCAGAATACTTGTATTTTATCCGCTTTGGAAAAATTCTAAATTTCAGCCATGAAAACACGGTGTCTGATTATAATTGCTTCTGTAAGATGTTTTCATTCATCAAAAGCAATATTTACCTCATCTTTGTAAAATGTATTTATTTATGTTGAACTTTGAACAACTTTGAACACATGGGAACGTTTTGCACAACGTTTTAAAAACAGATTAGACCAACATGTTTTCAACATTGCCATGATGTTTTTTTCTTATTATTTTTTATTATTATTATTTAGTTTTTAAATTGCATTGTATTTTGATATATTGGCACCTTACTGTGGAAAAAAATATGAACATAGCAGAATGGTCCAGTCCCATTCACAATGATGCAGTCTCTGATCGTGATACTTTAGCAATTACATAAATTTTAAAATTTGATGTGGAGATGAAAATTATTTCAAATCTACCAAACAATGAAATATGAGTCGATGTTAAAAAAACAAACTAAGACTGTATTTTGACTGTATTGTATTTTTCCTGTTCTGCTCTAGTCTTCTTTGTAACATGATAATCACAAAATAAACATATAACTACATAAAACTGCTAAGGGAGACAAATGACAACAACTAAATATTGCTATAACTTTTCATGAATTTGACTAATTTTGTTTTCTTTTAAGTTCTTTTAAAACTTACCTGGTCAGTAAAAAAAATAAAAATAAAACATGATTAAACGACTAATGGTTGATAATAAATTTCTGGATAAACTATATGTGATGAAATGATTCTGAAAACTATGTAGCTATATATTTAAGATTTTTTTGTCCTACCAGATCACCCTCTTCTTCCTCCTCCCTCTTGGGTTCCTTGGGCTCATCATCGGGATTGAAATCTTCCATTTCAACCTAAAAACGAATGCACACGTTAGATTAGCTCAGTTACTGATAAAGTATTATGAGGACTCTGATGTTGAGGACCACACCTCCTCTATAGCAGCATCCTGAAGCAGGGACCGCACATCCAAGCGCACCATATGACGTGGCGAAGGTTCCCAGTTGTTGGACATCTGTGTGCAGAATACTCTATTAGGTTAGGTGAAGAACTTTATGATGCATGTATGAGATTTAGATAACTTAACTTTTATTAAAGACGTGCCTGAATGAGCTAACTGATGTTACAGACCTTCATTATATCCTTAAGCGTACGTCCATGGACATTTCTCTTTGCACAGGTCTGGGTGTCTGCAGTGATTTCAGCCAGGTACACCTTGAAAAATGAAAAACAAAAACTTTAGCAGAACACCAACCGGAGGAAAACATTTTTTCTGAACACACCTTTCTAAACACAACTCACCTCAAAACCTTTTGTTTTGGCTGCACTCCAGAACTGATCAAAATGTTTAACTCTGTCATTAACGGTGTCTAAAATGATGAAGGGGAAAAAGCCATCGTCCAGAGTTTTCTTAAATGTTTTAAGCATGCTGCTCCGGTAGGTATCCTCCATCTCTGGCTCATACTCGTACTCGAGAACCTGCAAGGCAGATTATTTTAACATACTGTATCTGTCAGTTGATGATGCTCACTAATGCTTTGATTTCCAACTGCATGCTTTAGCACCACTTTGTTACTTTGTTACAGACTCACCTTGGTTTTGACCCTTTTCCCTGTGTCTGGATCTTTCTCAACTTTCTCAACCTCCGTCATGAAATAGTCGTCCAACACAAGAACTCTTGGGGGTGCACCGCCACAGTCGACTTCCTTATCCTTAATAATGTCAACAATATTTAAAAGCAATGTTCAGAAAGGTAATAATGCATATTGATGTCAAAAAGATATTTTGGGGAAGGACATATAAACATAAAAGGCTCTGACATTGTATTGTTGTTGTATATCGTTGGTAAAGTTTAGCTACATTTCATTAAAATAACGTCACACAATAATTTGCTGGTCTGTACTCACCCGTATGAGCTTTGCAACATGGCTTTTTCCACTTCCTGGTAACCCTCTCATTATGATGACAATCTGTTACAATATATCACTTAAATAAGTACTCAATATTATACAACTAACAATGTGATATTGCTAGATCTCAAAATAACAAAATATTGCAGCTGTAATCAGTACCCTTTCAGGCCGAGATAATCTGCCAGGTGGTTTGAGGATATCGTCGATATTCTTGATTTCAGGCTTCCTCTCGACTCGTGGGGGTGGCTGAGGTGGAGGTGGGAGGGGTGGTGCCGTGGGAGGCCCTCTGTCATCTGGATAACTTCTTCTCTCCACTGTATGATATTATTTACAATTAAAAGTATTTCTCCAAACGGCATTTCACCCCATTTATACATTTACTTGTGCCACAAAGATCGCTTTAATTAAGAAATACACCTAAAGGTGAAGAGTGTCAGTGAAATTCTATCAAATACAAGTATGTGAACACACCTCTGTTAACAGATGTGTAATTAAACATACCGTAAGGTGAGGAGCTGTGGCCGTAACGCTCAGGCCCACTGCGGTCGAGTCCAGTGCGCTCGTATGGAGGTCTATCATAGCCTGGCCTTCCATAATGTTCATCTCGATCACGACTGCCGCTTCGCTCCTTCTCTCGAAGATCTCGGTCTCTGTCCCTGTATCCTGAGCGTAAATGAGGTGCCAGTGGAGATCTACACAGAGGAGCGATTATTAAGTTTTATTTTGTCAACAGAATTTCTTGTTTCAAACTGGCACACACTGATGACTAATCACAATGTATGACACAATGTGATATAGTGTACCTTTCTTCAACCATGGACTGTGTGCTTGATTAAAAAACAGACAAATAGAAAGGAATATTACATATGTTGGGAGGCAGAGCACTTCCCCATAGTTTGAAGAAACAAAAAGGGAATCAGAGAAACTGAGGAAGCATGTTACCTCTCATCCCTCTCTCTTGGGGGATAGCGCTCCCTTTCGAATCTTTCTCGTTCGTATTCAGGTGGAAGCTTTTCTCTGTATAATTCCCTCTCTCTACTGTACTCCCGACGGTCCATGTAAGGGTCCAATCGTCTTTCATAATATGGGTCTCTGCTGTAAGGATCTCTGGGACCAAGCGGTTCTAGGAAAATTAAAGAGTTCATCAATAAACAATGATTAGGAAACTTGCAAAAGAAAGCCGATTTGAGCAGAGAAAGATGCATTTACAAGACTGAAACTCACCTTTTTCATAGCCCCTGTCTGATGGCATTGGATCAGGCCTCAAAATTATTCTCTCCCCATAAGAGATCCGCTCAACTGTGGCTCCAGGCTCTGAAACATTCAGTGTTAATGTCACCAACAAAGTCATGAAACTTAACCTGTTTCATCTGTTAAAAGAGTCAAACTGTGTTCATTTTTGCAGCTCATACCATGCCCATGTCCATAATCCACAGTCTTTGGAATCACTGTAGAGGTGGGTATAGCGGAAAGCGATGACTGGTAATCTGTGGTAGAAGGCTTGGTATCCCAAGACACAGACTCAGGTACAGTTGTCTGTGCAGCTGCATTCATGCCCTAAGGATGACAGATTTGATATGATATAGATCTCACAGCAAAGTAAAAATATAACTAAAACTGAATTCCTTAAAACTAACTATGGCTTTTCTTTCTTCCTCTGTGTCAAGTGTACAGCTACTCCTCTGCCTCTCTTAGCAATAATGGTACATGTAATGATGTAGTTTATTTACTGTGCTCGATGTAATGCTCGAAAGCACAGTTCTGCACTAAATAGTTGTGGTGTTGTTTTTTAGTGCAAATCACTGTCTTTGCTGCCGAACTGCATCATAACCATACGCCTGCTGTAGTAATTACATGTTTCAACTTGACTTAAAGTAGATTTTTCCATCAATAAAAGTGACATTATGGGAACTGTCTGTCATGCAGTGCACTAGTGCAAGGGCCAAGGTCCATGCCCCAGAAATCACAAGAAAAGACAGCTCCAGCTGTTCTTTCCACAACTGAATATACATTTTATTTATCAAATGTCACCCTATTTTGAACTAACCTCAATTAACCAACAAACAGGGCGACTAATCTTACTAAATCATTACCAAATATAAATTACCTTCAGAACATTCCTGACTTCTGGTGGGATCTCCAAACCAAGAAGACCAGCAGGAAGTTCAGGCAGGATGTCAGTAGGTGGAGGCTGCGGTTCAGTAGCAGGTGTTTTCCCCTCCTGTAATTCCCTGGAGACCCAAAAGAATGGAAGTCAACTTCCCCAAAAACCTGACCAAAAAGATGTACTATAACTAAAATTGTTAAGTGACAGTGCTGTACCTAAAATAAAGTGCCTTCTTACTGCAGTGTCCAAAGGAAGGTCAAGCAAAGTTGGCATTTTGACATTTTTGTCACATTTAAGCAACCCAAAAACTGTTGGGTGTCTGTTTGGGTGGCCAATATTTTTTTTAAAATTGGCAAATAATACCAACACTGCAATCTGCATGGCTTAGTTCCAGTGGAGCTAAGCCAGAATGTAATTAGCATATATAACCTAGCATATAACGTAAAAATCAAAGTCTAAAAATTACCTTATAAGTTTAAGCTCTTGAGCAGCTTTCAAGATGATCTCATGCTGACGTTGGGAGAGGGCAAGTAGATTTGCCCCACCTTGTGGTGCTGGATCAACTGAGCTCTCTGGTAAGTTTGTGACAGGTGCAACAGAAGGTAAAGGTGGAGGTCTATCCATAGGGGGCTCATCCTTGTGCTCTTCATAGCGACCTCT
This sequence comes from Larimichthys crocea, assembly GCF_000972845.2. Classification (NCBI taxonomy): domain Eukaryota; kingdom Metazoa; phylum Chordata; class Actinopteri; family Sciaenidae; genus Larimichthys; species Larimichthys crocea. Next base: position 11,229,088 of record NC_040021.1, read on the forward strand.
GCGATCCTCGTAGTCTGCAGGATACCCTCTCTCCGGTAGTGGAGGAAGTCTTGAAGGCCTATCCCATTCTGATGAGGGTGGTGGTGGTGGATATGGTGACTCTTCCTGTCGGTACGGGGGCTCATTCCTGTATTCACGGATTCTAAGTTCTCCTCTACCCCTGTCATGCTCATCATATGGATATGGGTGACCTCTTTCTCCTTCTCTTTCTCTTTCTTCTAGCCAATGGCGATCTCTGTAGGGCTCTGGTGGTGGCATGCGGGGGGGATAGTCCCTCTCAGGAGGAGCATGCTCTCTGTCCCTGTCCCATTCAGACTCATAGTATTTGGCCTCATGCCGATAGTCATCAGGGGGATATTCCTGCGGTGGCCGCCAGCGGTACCCATCTTCCCCATGACCATAATCCTCAACATAACCCTCGCTATATCCCTCTTCGTATTCCTCATGTGTTGGACCTGGTCGCCACATGCCTCTAGCCATTCCTCGACCCATAGGTCTTCTTCTCATTCCCCCCGCATCCATGTTTTCATGTGGAGGCAGAGGAGGACCTCTGCCATGTGGTGGCTGCCACCCCAGTTCTCTCTCCCTTCCTTCATCATACAATGGTTCCTCCATGGGATCCATTATTTCGTGAGGTGGTGGTGGTGGCACGCGACGCCTGCCCCTTCCGACATCAGGATGGCTATGAATGTCATGTCCATGGTACATGGGGTGCCTTGCTGGATCTATTTCAGTATCATCAGTGTCTATTTCATGACCTAATGGCTCATGATCCATTGGCCCATGCCCTGGGTGTGGGGGACGTCCACGTCCTTGGTGCATGAAAGCAGGATGACCACGTGGGGGACGACCACGGCCAGGTGGAAATGGGGGTCTCATGCCTCTCATTGGAGGTCTCCTTTCTCCCCAGTAAGGGTCCCCTTCCTCTGAGTACTCTGCTGACTCAACTTCTTCCCAGTGTCTGTCCATTGGTTCTCCTCTTCCCATGGGAGGTGGTCCTCCTCTTCCCATAGGGTGTGGTCCTCCTCTTCCCATGGGGGGTGGACCTCCTCTGCCCATTGGCGGTCCCCCTCTTCCCATAGGTGGACCTCCTCTTCCCATAGGGGGACCTCCTCTTGCCATAGGAGGGCCTCCTCTTCCCATAGGGGGACCTCCTCTTCCCATAGGGGGACCTCCTCTAACCATTGGTGGTCCCCCTCTACCCAAAGGTGGTCCCCCTCTACCCATAGGCATACCTCCTCTTCCCATGGGAGGACCACCTCTGCCCATCGGGTGCCCTCCTCTCATCATTGGGTGCCCTCCTCTTCCCATAGGGGGTCCTCCCATTGACTCTTCATAATAATCATCCTCTGTTTGGAAGTGATGTTCCTCTGGCATCCACATTTCTTCAGGGGGCACCTCAGATTCCCCACCACCATACTCCTCGTATGAAGGATCCTGCCAGTGATATTCTTCCTGCTGTTCTGGCATTCCCATATCCTCTTCAGGCAAGTAGTCATAAGACATTTCTCCCATCTTCTCCCCAGGCGGTAAAGTGTTTGGTCCCCTCTGCCCACGTCCTCGTCCATGCACTTGAACAGGCCCTGGGGGTTGGCCTCGTCCCCTACCTGGGGAAGGCCTTGGAGGATCTGGTCTTGACTGCACTTGGCCAGAGGCTTGTGGGTCCTGTTGGATTCCAGGGGGCTTTGTAACCTGTGGGGGCTTGTTGTTTGTCAATGGTTCATCTGGTTTGACAGGATTTTGTGTAGTAGTATTTTTTGATGCTACAGTAGATGGAGCAGTTACATTAGGCTTGCTGTCAGCAGGTTTGGGTTTTTCTTTATTGTTTGACACATTAGTGTCATCAGGTTCTTCAGTCGTGTTTGTTTTTATTGTCTGTGGAATGGGGTCATTTTGGACAAAAAAGCCCTCAGTTCCAAGCAAGTTGTCATCTGTCATGTCATCAGCATTGGCCTTATCTGGTTTTGAGTCACTTTTTTCTTTTTCAGACTGCACAGCTGTTTTTCCTGGAGTCTTAGAATCCATACTGTCAGGCTGTTTAGTGGCTGGTTCGGCCTTAAGTTGGAGACCTTGCTGTTGCATTTGCTGGGGCACAGGTGGGCGTTCAAAACGAGGAGGGGGGCCAGGGGGGCCAGGGTGCCTTGGAGGCTGTTCAAACCTAGGCGGCTGCCCAAATCGAGGTTGATCAAATCTGAGTGGACCATCAAAGCGCTGCCGTGGTTGGTCAAACCTGGGTGGACCATCAAAACGATGTCGTGGTTGGTCAAACCGAGGGGGCCCATCAAAGCGCTGCTGTGGTTTCTCAAATCGAGGGGGGCCATCAAAGCGTTGCTGTGGTTGGTCAAACTTTGGGGGACCATCAAAGCGTTGCTGTGGTTGGTCAAATCTCGGGGGACCATCAAAGCGTTGCTGTGGTTGGTCAAACCTCGGGGGACCATCAAAGCGCTGCTGTGGTTGGTCAAATCTAGGGTTGTTTCCACTGGGACAACAGAAAATGTAAGGAAACATTATTTTTAAGATATGCTTTGTTTTTGTTGTGTAGTTCGTTTAAAGCCAAACATTAGCTTTTACATTATGTTGGTGAAGATTATCTTGCTGACAAAAAGTGTCAATCATGCAAAATCCAATAGAAAAGTCCAATTGGCACTTTGCACCACTCTATACATATTCATTGTAAGCATGCATGAGGTACTGTAAATTGTAACTTCAAAGAATCCAAACACTCTCCAAACACTGATTTATGACATTGTCCAGTGTAACATTTCTTAATTGGACAACACCTCTCACCCCCTACATGACACTGTGGGGTCTCGGAGCAGCTCCTTCAGCAGCAGACTGTTACACCCACGGTGTTCGTTTATGTTCTACCTTAGTACTTGTTTTGTAAATCTGCACATTCTACTTTAGTATTTTTTGTAAATATGTACACTTACTGTACTGTTTCCCTCCTTGATTCTATTTTTCGCTGCTGTTAACAAGTGAATTTCCCTGTTGTGGGATAAATAAAGTATTATCTAATCTAATCTAATTAAAAATGTAATTCACAACAATCCATACTGACCGTGGACCTCTAATGCCGTTGAAGCTTGGTGGCTGAACGGAGGGGGGAACTGGGGGTCTGACTATGCCAGCAGGGCCACTGCCTCTCGCAGGGGGACCAGCAGGTGGTTCTGAATGTGGTCCAAAGCCAGTGGGCCTTGGACCTTGAGATCTGGGACCAACAGCAACAGGTGAGGGCTGAATACCCGGTTTTACTGATTGCTGCTGGATTTGTATGTCTTGTCCAGGGTAGTGGCCATACTGTCCCACCATCCCACTACTATACTGGCTTGAGGCAAATGGCACCATGGCAGTAAGAGTGGCCACTCTTTCTTGAAGGTGGGCATTGGTGGCGTTCATCTGCTCCTGCCACTGCTTCCACTGGTGTTCATAGTCTTGCAGCTGGTCTTTGTGGGGATAGGTCTGGAACTGCTCACGCCACAGGGCGAAGGAGCGATCCCAGTCTTGGAATAAAGGCATGAACTGCTGCTGTTGCATTTCATAGTGCCTCAGCTGCATTTCAGGAGACATTGACTGCAACAAAGGAAATTAAGGGAAGTATTAGTTTAAGTATTATCATATATATTACATTTAGTTCCACAAAACATACAATGCTTTCTTTTCACCTTTAATTTTATGTACAAGTCATCTTAAGACCATGGAATATAACCAGCCAGATCGTACCTGTCAAATAAACTACCATTTACCTACCTGTAGGTTTGTAGGTTGCTGAATCAATTGTTGGTATTGTTCCAGGATCTGCTGAAGTTTCTCATGGTGCTGCATGAGAGCCTGGTATTGTAAGCCTGCTCTCTGCTGCTGCACCTGTTGCCACTGCGCTGCTGCAGCCTGTAGCTGTTGGAGGCGGACAGCCTCCTCTGGGTCTTGCGGGATCTCAGGCTGTAAAAAAAATGCAAAATTTTTATCAAAGCATATCTTAGTAACTCACATAGTATTATTTTTGACATCACTGAGGGGAGTTTATAATGGAATGAATGACAGGCAGGGAAAAACTGATGATTCAACCATTTAGTGTGTAAGCTTGGTCCAACAGGTCTGGGTATCAAACCTCAATACTTTTTGAGTAGACACTATGCTTGTAGATTGTTGACACACACCAATGCATTTCAAACATTTTGGCTTACTTTGTAAATAACTTTCTAGGTAAAAGGTTTCAATCAGAAAAAACAAGGTGTCTAACTATTTGGTACAGATCCCAAAACTCATATTGGCATGATACTGAAGAAGTTTCAAATGATTCCCAGTCCTATAGACATAAAAGAGGAGGGTAAAAACCTGAATACAAGTGCATTACTTTCACTGGGCATCTGGCACAATTAAAATCAACGGGGATAGTGGATGACAGATCAGTGAATGTGTTTGAATTTGATGAATTTCACACATTCATGACCTGACAGTTACCACAAAAATTGGGGTTAAATATCTGTTGACATGATGATGATGATGATAATGATGAAGATGATGATGGGACAGTGGGCGGAGGGACTTACTGTGTCTGTATATGTAGGAGATTTTCCTACATTATCCCTCTGCAAATTCATGCAAAGAATACAAACAATGTTTACATGCACTAATAATCTATGGTATACTCAGTTTAAAACTGGATTTGGTGTGTTCCTAAAGGCTGCTAAATGAAGCACTTGCAAATACCAAAAAAGCAAGCAGTTCCTATTTCCAATAATCTAAAAGCCGTATCTGCTGATACATGGCCAATGGTGGTATACTGATTGTTTTTTGTTTTGTTACAGCTGGTGTAGCAGTATAAAAAATCTAATACTTCAAATAACCCCCTTTAACAAAATGCTTACAACTTTCTTGAAATTCAAATGAAGTACATAATGTTATATTAAGTTATATTTTTACAAGTTCTGTTCATGACTGCTGATCCGGCTGGTAGTGAGTGAACCAAATCAAACTTATGCATTTTACCAGCAGTGATGCTAATTTTGTGCCCTGCCTTTGAGTGCACACCAATTTTTGAATACACAAGCAGTATACTGCATACTTGTACAAAATAATAAATGGGGCTTATTTTTGTTGGTATATCTCAAACTGAGCATTTTTGTTTGCTTCCTTGCTTTTTATTGAGATTATGAGAGCAGAAGAACAAAGTCTTGATTTGATAAGCTCAAACTGCTGCACAAGGCTTTTTATAAAAACTTAAAATTTCCTGCATGCGTGTCATATTAAAAGCCCTCTACGGTTTCCTGTCCATCTCTTAATAATGCTTTCATTGTGAAACATTTGCATGAACGTGTTGTGTAAAACACGCAACTCCACTCTTATTCACAGCTCTCAATATCTTCCAGTCTGACTGGCACCTCAACTCCTCGTCAAACCACTACTGTTGCCAGCATTACTGTTTTGCATCTAATCATAATATCCGGCTACACAACGGGAGTTACTGACTTTGAGGGAAATTAACATCTCACCAACTTTTTAGACCTTTTAGATACACCTCTAATACACACTTCTGTAAGACAACAGGAATACTTACCCTTGCGTCCTCAGGAGGTGGAGGTGGTGCTGGGGGTTCCTCTTTTGGAGGGGGTGGAGGAGGTATGCCTTTCGGTGGGTCTGATGGAGGAGGAGGAGGAGGAACTGACTGGCCCACAGCTGTTGGCGGCAGGGGACCATCGCCCTCTTTCTGATTCTGTTTGGCTCGCTCTTGCTTTAACTTCTGTAGGTTTTGAAGATGTTGTTTGTACCAAAGTTGCTGTTGCTCCTGGTGGAAACAATTACAATGACATCTGTCAGACAGACAAACTTCTTGACATTTGCACCCCGACACAGAACACATACTGAAAACGTAGTTGTGCCGAGAAATGCTCTTCTCACTTTCAAACTGCAAATGGGAATCTTGCTTTACTTGTATTACCTGTGACACAACAAAATAAACAACAGAGGACGATATGGAACTATTGATGTTTCTGCACATCTGTATCTCTGACTGTCCATATGTATGACTAAATTCTAGACAGCATCGTCTGGTTTCTTGCACAACTAACAGGACCAACAAAATTTCTTGTGTGAAGGCCAGGAATATACATTTTTTTTTCTCCAAACGACTACATTCAGGCACTTTCATTCATCATTATCTGCTCTTTGATTTCAAAATCAACTGCTGACAGAGTGCAATACCACTGCCAACATCAAGCAAGTGTACTTCACAAAGCTAATCTCTAAAGGCCAATCTGACCTCTTGCACGATGTCTCTTTATCTTCCTGACTTCTCCTTTCTGTCTCTTCGCCTCCGCCATTAGCCTTGTCCATAGAAGTTACTGAGCCTGGCTACATTGCCTGCCCGTTGGGCTACGGTTCTGACACGACACTAGCACCGCTCTCTGTCAACAGAAACAACGGCTACGAGAAACTAAAACTTTACTGTCCATCAGGAAACTCTGTAAATCACAGAGTTGAGGCAAAGCAGCCTGACGGCAAACTAGAAAACATTTTTTCCAGGAAATAAGTTTTACCAAAATCAAGTACTTACGCACTTCTTCCGACCTGCAGACTAAAGTTATTATATAAAAATTAGGATTATACTGGGGTGCCGATGTTTTAACTCATATAGAGAGTGTGTGTGTGTGTGTGTGTGTCCTGTATTTTGCATGTCTCGTCCACTTCCCTTATTTGGCATGTGTTTACTGAGGCTGGCAGGGAGAGATAATTATAAAAATAGTACAAGGACAAGAGACACAGGTTAAGGGAAGTATCATTTGGATAGGAAACATAATGCTTATTATTGAGCAGAAAACCAAAAAAAGGATGTTATGATATTAACTGTATCAGTGGGGAGATGTCTGAGACAGCCCATTTTTAAAAAAAAATGTTAGAGCTCCTCAGGGAGCCTTTTCTCTGTAACCCCTTTTTGTGTGTTGCACTGTTAAACGCTCCTTCTTGTACAAGAATAATAAATCCATAATAAACTCTGATACTTTAAATCCAGTCTTTCGTATTCAAGAGTTTTTCTTTAAAACAGTTACATAGTTCAAGAACAGGTGAACGGGATGCAGAGCAGGACAGTGACAGTGTAACATCGACACGATAGTGAGGCTGTCGTGTTAAAGGTAGAAAAGTTGCATGTTGTTGTGAACAAACCTGATCGATATTTAACAACTTGCACACACCAGCTGTTAGCAATACTTAAAAAAAAAGTCCTGATACCTGAGACATCCCTACTTCCCACCAACACCACCGGTTGTGTGTTTTGAAGTTCTGGTTCCTCTAAATACAAACTTTCACACTAGTACATCAGTAAAAATGTTGACTACAGTTTTCTGTCTGTAAAGTTTTGTGCAGACAAATCAAAAATGATTAAAGATGATGTGATTACCTGCAAAGGTAGGGATGTGTCGTTTTCTGTCGTGGACAGCTGTTTCTTGTTGGCCTCTTGTTTGGGGGCAGCATTGTTCTCCAGGGGCTTTAATGACGGGGGCTCCGGAGGGGGAGGCACCGGCTGGGAGTCGTTGGGTTTCGGTTGCGGTGGAGGCGGAGGAGGATGTGATGGGTGACCCTGCTGAGGAGGGGGACCTCTCGTCGGTTGTCCGGGAGTCTCCTCTTGATTATAGTACGACTGAACTCCGCTTTCTGAATGTCCCGGTCCCTCCGGATGCCACGGTGTCCCCGAGTGCACACCCGAGTGTCCGGCACCGTACGCGTTGGCAGTGTTGCCGTGGTGTAACACAGACTGGAGCTGCTTCTGGTGCAGCATCTGCAGCTGCTGCATCTGTTGGAGGTGTTGCTCCTGGAGGCTGGAGAACAGCGAGCCGCTGGACGGGGCCTCGAATCCGCCGAACCCCGCCGCCTGGCCGGCGTGGGCGCCACCAGGCTTACGGGGACCAGACCCTCCATAGTTTTGCGGCTGGGGTCCACCAAAGTTTCCCCAGGAGGGGTACATTGTTAAAAAAAAGCCGAGGCCGTGTGCACGGCCTTTGTGCTCACATACAGCCGGAGAGGCTAACGAAGCTAACCGCTAACACTGACCTACCTGATGATCGATAGCCGGGCCTACTGCTTCATCTCCCGGCCAGTCCAGGCCGCGCTAGACTGAGACTACGGAGAACACACATGTGGCGAAAACAGCTGGCAGGCAGTGAAATAAATGTGTGTGTGTTTATCCGTGGGGAAATATGTTACAATAACGTTCAGAAACAGTCACTGAGAGACTGTTGCTACAGTGCGAGACACACACACTGATGACGGAAACACGTCACGTGGTCAGCGGTTACCGCTTCCGGTTGCGCTCACAGATCAAAATATTATAAATTATGTCAGGAGTGAAAAAATATAATAATAATAATAATAAAATAAAAGTAAATAATAATAAAAAATTCATAAAATAATAAAAAAAATGTCAGGAGTGTCCAAATTTCTTTTAAAGAGGGGCAGATGTGACAATGGGAAGATGCCTGATGTAATTAAAAAAAAAGCAATAAAAGTGACAATTTTGTTTTTATTGTCACAATTATCTTTTTTTTATTTTTATTATTTATTTTTAAAAATGACAATGTAACCAAATATAAACCAATCAGGCGCTCACAAATCAAAATATTATAATTTATGGCTATTTTTGATTGGAGTTGATTATTATTGTAAGTCTCTTAATTAGTTAATTACTAATAAAAAAAAATGTCGATCTATAATGAATATTCATGCAGATATTTTCAACCAATAACCTGTCACAACAGTTATAACTAGAACTTGATTTATATGTAAGATTACAACGTCTTATTACAAGTTTTATTTTTGCTTTTTTTGTTTTCTCCCTTTTGTTCCTTATTATGCTATCATGTAACTATGGTGCTATGTTACTATTACTACTACTTATGTTACTATTGTACAATGTGAACTAGTATGACTGAATTCTTTATTTGTTCTTTCAATAAAGTTTTTTTTTGGGGGGGGGCTATATAATTTATGTCAGGAGTGTCCAAACTTTTTTTAAAGAGGGCCAGATTTGACAATGTGAAGATGAAGATAACGAGTTATTTATAGATAGAGATAATGCCATAATTAATTTGAGATATCATGAAAACAAAAGGATAGCCTAGTACATAAATGTATGACTGCTTCGAGCTTCTGTAATTACATTCCCTACATTTACAGAAACAAAGAGTATATACACAATGAATAAAAGTATTTAAAAAAAACATTTACAATGAATTTATTTTGTATTTGTTGTACAACATTCTTCTTCTTGGTCACTACGACTCCGACTAGTAAACTGATTTAACTTTGATATCGGTGTTTCTACATAATGCCAAATGCCATTCGCTGTCCAATAAAGAATTAAAAGAGAAATGTTTCAGGTCTTAGCTCTATATAGTTTTTCAAGAATTAATTTTTGATGTACTCTTGGGTTTTCCCATAGCAAATTCAGCATAGGATGCCCAACCAGATGACCCTGGATCTGTGGGGGGTTTTTTTTACCACCACAAGAGGGAGACATTTACAAAGACATTTCTACTCAACAAGGAACACTGGCTGTAAAAAACAAAGGAAACAAATTATAAAATAAAAATAAAAGGTATGCCACTCAAATGAAACAACAACAGAAATAATAATGATAATGATGATGATCATGATAATAATAATGACAATAAGATAATAATAATAAAAATAAAGGTTTTTCATTCTCAACTCATTCAACTAATTTTCAGCTCTAAAAACATGTCATGAACATAGACATGTGTCAGGGTTCTAACTGGAGTTATATAAAATGATTTAAATGATCAACGATAATAAGAATTTAACAGCTCTGAATAGATTCCCCGTCGTGTCTTCATCGCCTAAAGAATCTTTGAGGACAGGCCCACGTCTTGTGTGTCTATACAGTCCACAGTAGTTTGTTTGTTGTTGGAGACTCGGGGACCAACTATGCAAGTTCAGACTGTGTTTAGCAACAGAGAGGGTCTGGGTGGGAGGGTGAGCAGTGGGAGGTAAAAGACCAGTGACTTTAGGTTGCCCTTGAGGTCTGATACACATAAGAGTATTTTTTCTCTTAAGATCACCAGTAAATCTGTATTAATTTTGACCAGAACCACTTAAAAAGAATCGTTAAAGCGGATTAATCAAGCCCGTCCTGTTTAATGTCTCCCGTTAATTAGTTTGTCAGCAGTGTTTTAATATCGCCTAATGACTTCATATTTCACTGATGACATTAAAGGGGTGTTAAAAGAGGGGAAATGGCCCATTCAGGATTCAGTTCTTTCGCTTAAGACGCCCTCGATGAATAAGACAAGGTCACGGAGGCCTAGCCTTTAGGGAGAGATACATTATCAGGGGATGGGGCTGGGAGAAATCCCATAGAGGAAGCTCTCTCCCCTCTAAAACAGCATGACGGGCACAATGTGATACAGTTCTGTCTTAGAACAATACACTGCACAGGGAATTCATGATACAGCTTAGGGCAGCCACGCTGTATAGGATGGCAGGATAGCCCCACAGTGTACAATAATACTGACACTGAGGACTAATGACTGATGCTTTTTGGATGAAAGGAGTCTGAATTTGTGTAGCGTATTATTAAATATACCATTTGTATTGTTTCCTGTCCATTTGGATGGGTGAAAACAACAGCCTAATATTTTCGAATGCATTAGAAGTTAGCCCCTTTCAATCTCCATCAGCACTTTCTAAAGCTTCCTAAGCAAGAACAAAGAAATCAGAAATCGTAAAGTTGTAGCTCACAGTATTGAGGACACTGCATTTTCTCTGTGATGAAAATCCTATGTTAAACAAAATGCTCAATGGAGGCTAATGGATCCCGAACAAGTCCATGCACTGCTTCCAAAATGCTTTGTTTGACAAATCAATTTTCCCATAACCCGGTGAGGAGAAAAGTGATGCGGATTGATCGCCCCCCCTGACTTTGTTTCCAGAATATTGTTTGATGGCTGGATAGATTAATTGGTATGACATTTGAAAGCCTTCTCTTGACTGTCAGCATCCAAGCCTCTATACGCCAATCGAACCTCGGTCTAATTGTCTCCTCTATAATACCTCACTTCACAAATTAGAGATGGTGCCTCTATAAACTATTCCCAATGTAAGACCCCAACAACATCACACCGCTCTATCAGACACTGGTTTGAATAGGGGTGATGCTGGGCTGATAAGATAGAGCGCATTAAAGGGCATCACCCAAAGTGCTGCGCAAGCACATCTTCCCCTCGGCACAGTAGATCTGAAATATACAAATAAAATCCCAGCAGCTGCTCTGAGTAAATACACCCCAGACTCGTTAATCTACAGCAGTTTATACTATCTGAATCTTAGTTAGGAGCCTAATTTAAATTAGGACGATTATAGTGAGGAACTCTGACCTTGAAAATGCTGTTAACATGTTAGTTATCAGATATTCAAATATGTTTTTCTGTATATGTTATGACATAATCAACAATCTTTATAAAAGGCCTCTTTCACAGAAGACATGTCTTGGCACTAAAGTACAGGTGTAAATGATAAAATGAATGGAGGCTGAATTCCACTTAGCTGCATCAGTTTCAGGGTCTTGGTACTGTTCATGATGACTCACTGAGATGTTCGAATATAACAGAACCATCTTTAATGTTAAGGGGCATCTAAGTGGGGTTGTATAGTGTGCGTCACTTTGTGCAGAAACACTGGATCCGTATGATGATTTTTGCATCAATGTGGTGACGTACTTTATTTGTCAGGTATTGAATTTACTGGATTTGATAAAAGCACACATTCCTGCTTTGTTATTTTAACCTAAAAACAATATTTTGCTTGATTTCTTCCCCAAAATTATGCTACTAATATATACAAATATAGAAGATTTTCATATTGCCCATTTCCATTTCAAAGCAATACATCTTCTGTTTAAACATATGGACCGGCACAGAGATTGTTTTTTGGATCACCTTGTTAACGACTTCTATACCTACATGCCATAAAAAAAACAATATACACATAATACATTTAAAGCAGTAATCTCCCCTGGTATCAAAGCAGAAATAACAAGCTGCATTTTCTGGTATGTAACCTGCAAATACAGTATAACAACAGTGTTTTCATTTAATTTATATACTTTTATATAGTGCAGCCTGTGGCTCTTAGTAAAAAAGTTTATGACTAACTCCAGTGGTGGCTCAGCAAACGAGAGAAGAAAATGACCCTAACACCTTGATATTTCTCACTTGTTATCTGTGTATAAAGAGACACTTCTGCATGAAATCATACAATATCTAATAAACAAAACTGTTTTGGTCCTGATACTGAATGCAGTTGTTTGGGGGTAAAATGAGATGGACCACAGTCTGTTCAAAAAATACAAAGGCAGACAATAATCTGTGGTCTATAGTCTGGTTATTTTTCTACATAAAGAAGACTAAATTTGACTGAATCAAATAAGCCTGTAGTTAGTGGAGTATCTGCCCTCCACAATTCATCACATTTATTTATCATTCACAATGACTAATTGCCTGACTTGACTTCAATTTTGTGGGCTGGTTTCCTCACAGAGCAAGCTGCTCGGCCGCCCACCTCCCTTCACTCGCTGCACCTCCCTATCACCCTAACACACCCACTTGCCTTTGAAAAACTGTAATTGAATGAGTTTATGTCGTCAAATTGATTAATCATATTAATTTGTACTTATTAGTGGGATGGTTGAAAGCGATGACAATTAGATTAATGAAATTAGTTAATTCTTCCTACCCACACCATACTCCCAACTATAACGAACCAAAAAAAGAAAAAAGCAGAGAAAGGGAGACTGTTATGACAAAATTGGCAATCAAGATTTGGCTGCTAATTGAATGTCTGCTTTTATTAATGATGAGGTTTATAAAAAGACCTTGAGAAAGGAATATTAATTGATTAATCAAAGTGCTCCAAATTAAAGGGGGAGTATACAATGCAGAGGTCTGAAAGAATTTGATTGTGCTGCTCTGTTTGATAAACAATAAACTGTGAAAAAAGAGAATTTTTATATAATTTCTTTTCAGTATGAATTAAACATATGCATGCATTGGTGCAATAATGTCATTCTTGCATACATAACGTGAAGAAAAGGTCTTTATTTGTCAGTGCAGCGTGTTGAGATGATGAAGAGGTTCCTCTTTAATAAAAAACTGCACAGGCTGAGGCTCTCCACGACTTTACAGTAAAGCTGGAAGTTGCCTGACCACAGATCAGTTATGCAGGGAGCCACATGTCCCAGTGGGACCACAGCCATACATTTATCATGCCTGTTTGCCTGTTGTGGAAAAACAAAATCCACATAAATATATGTAAATATAAGTAAACAGAGTGTGAGATCCCTTGAGCCGATAGGCTGCTTTGAATTTCATTACGCAACAAGCTGTCCGGTGGTTATAAACGATCCTCATGAAAGAGAAGTGATTGTTCGATATGATAAAGATGAAATGTAATAGTTTATGCCACCCTGAATCTGATTGTAACGTCCACACTATTAGAAAAGCTGATAAGAGCATTTATGACTATTTGCTTTGTGTCATAAAGGGAAGTGGGCTGTTTGATTAATATGAGCATCTGGCTGGCTACAGGTTCAACAGACTGTGTTGTTGCATATAACTTACACAGCCGGTAATGGGCTGCTTTATATACTAAAATGTGAGCTGTCACAGGTGTGAGATAAGCAGAATTATGACTAACACATTCTGCATTTACAAAGTATAATGTTGGATATGCATGCTGTGTAAATGTACGTGAGTAATGTTTTTGTTTTCACTGAAGAAATATAACTTAGATGGCAAGATGCTATCTGCTCGTATAGCCTATACAAAAGTGTAAAATAGGTTGGTTTCCACATTTAAAAAACATATAAATCTTGCTCATAGTTATGCTGCAGGAATGGATTATACCATATCTTCACCAATACAGTATCTGGTCAACATTTCTACACACCTATGCACCTTTTATCATATTTAGCCTAATCCTTCATATGCAGGGAATTCTTACCAGTGAAACAAAAGGGAACTCCATCGCTGTACTGCATATGACAAAAGTTGTAGAAATCCTTTTGTTGCTCAAGCTGGAGCTGCATGAAAGTTGCTGAACATTGCTGTGAACCGTGCTGCTGTTCGCTATTGTTACCTTGGTTTGTTAGTCAGCTTAGAGCACCAAGAAGCGTCAGTGTTTGAATAGAGGGTTGTCAGGTCTGGGGTGCAGGGGATTACTGATGAGGAGTGATGCCAGTGTCATGCCAGAACCTGAGCTGGGCAAGCAGGCAATGTAATTGGGCACAGCAGTCTCTATGGACATGATAGCAGAGGTGAAGAGACTGAAGAGGACGTTGAAGGAGGAAGCTAAGAAGGGTAAAAGAGAGAGTGATTGTGAGAGGCCACTGGACAAGAATAAATCTCTGACTGACTTTCAGTTGTTGACAAGAGCTTCATGAAGTAAAAGGCTGAGAGACATTAGCTGGCTGCTATGTTGTTGCCCTTACTTGGCTGTTTGGCTGTTAGCAAAGTTGTAGACTAGTTTCTGATCATAAGTAACATAGTCATAACGGATACGCGTGTACAACTGTCATATTTACAACAGTGGTATTACGCTCTAATTGCAAAAAATACCAATTTCTACAAAATGTTGCTTTACTTTTTTAATACAAATGTGATGAATTTGCTGTCATTTGGCAGTCTGAAAAGGTGACGGTTCATAACCAAAAAGGCTGTTCTGTCTAGTTTTGGTTCTCTGATTGACATTTGAATGCACAATGGAGGTGAATGGAGGTCAGAGGCTGTTTGCCAAGGGATATGTCCGGTAAATGTTATGACATTGAACTGAGAAGCTGTAAACTATATAAATAATCATACACATGATCCATTAAAACTGCTGCAAAGAGGAATATTGCACAAAAAAGCTGATGCCTGAGATATGATAATGCAGTCTTCAAAGATGCAGAAAAAAATGTTTTATTTATAATAAATCACTTTTGAAAAAGCATGCCAGCCATCTGGGTTTTATTTGGGGAATTCCAATCTGATGCATAATATTATTGTGGAAAACAGAAACAGCTAATTTAGTGCCCACGATGAACAGTGTGCACATATTACAGACTGATTTCTCATCACCCTCGCATGTGAATCAAAACATAATGGAGAGAAGGTCCTCACCAGTAACCAAACACCTATTCATAAATTCAGTGGGGTCCATTAAAGCCCATAATCTGCATTTAACTGCAACGGACAGTTTGCTATGTGTAAAACCACAGGTTACAACATGCTGCTACACTTGAAAGATCAATTATATTTCACATTTGGGAGTTAAACCTGTTATAATACACCAAATTCTTTGATTAAATGTTTTATTTATTTCCTTAATACACCAAATTCTTTGATTAAATGTTTTATTTATTTCCTAATTTTTCCGTAGAAAACAGGGATTTTACACAGGGAGTGTGTATGTATTTAAAGCTTCAATGTTTTTTTAATTATTATTATTGATTAATCTACCAATTATTTTTCTTAAATATTCTATCCGTTGATCAAAATGTTGCAGCTCTTAGCTTATTAATTAACAGGAAGGATGGATGTGTGCTTCAGCTAAACTGAACAAGGTGAATCTGCACATTGGACACCATGGGATGCTGTTATTGGATGTCCATTTGCCAATATCTGCCTGCTACTCCAGAATCTCCCTAATGGCCCCAGCTCATCCTCGACTGTAACACTCAAACATAAAATTATCTAAAAATTGACCATTCATCTTTGGACTCAACCCATATACGTTTCATGATCCTGATGTCCCACTGACATGGTCCAAACCCCTCTGTGCCAAATGTATTGACAGCCATCAATGTTAGACTTGATCAAATGCTACCGCACCAGTCAGAGGCCATCAGTGGTCAAGGCATCCTCATCGGCAGGATCTATCGTCTCTATTTACACAGTCCATCCTCTTTAAACTGTGCTATTGATCTTGGCCTAGGTCATGGAGGTTTGGCATCAAGGTAGGGGAGAGGTGGAGGGGTGGTGGATGTGAGAGTAAGGACATAGGATGGAGAGAATAAGGACACAGAGGAAGAGGTTTCCCCATGGGTGTTTCTAGTGCCAGTTTCTTCTTATTTAGCATTTGACCCTGGTCTTGGCTTTACTGCTCAATGCGGCTGCCTTATTTTCAGCATATAGTCAATGGCTGTCAATATTTTGAATGAAGACTTGTCACTGCTCTTCAACAAAAGCTTAAAGATACTCTACACAAACAGACTAGATCTATTTGAGGTCAAAGGTTTAATTTTTTCCCAACATTCTTTTCACCCAGATTCCTTTTCTTGATTTTTTGCCAGGTCAATATCTGAGTGGAAAACGATATCAAACAACATGACAGGTGCTCTCTACCTCCACACTCGCTGTTCAATTATGGGCATTTCTTGTGGTCGCCTGTTGCTGCCGTTATTCTACAGCTCCGCGCTTCAGTCCATTAGCAGCACCGCTGCCAGAGCAGAGCCGATAAACCATCTGGCCAGGCTCCTGAAACAGATAGCAGCCTCTTAATGGAGTGAAAAAGTAAAACCAATTAATGTCACATTAGCACATCACTAATAAGGCCTGCCCTCCAGTATGCTGCAGCGAGAATAATCGGTTGGTTCAGACTGAGATGCATCCTAACAACCCGAGCCACATCGCAACCCACTCTTAGCGCTGATACTGAACAAGTCTGTCTTGGGAGAATCAATTTCCACAAACAAATAAACACTTTTAGGTCAACTGAGCTTTCACTTAAAAAAGTAATGTCATGTTCTTTTAACGATATTATTTAATATTTTTTATTGCAATTATTTCAGTTTTGGCCTCAAAACAGCGCAACAAGCTGCCATATGACATATTATGACCTCATTTACATGCTAACAACATTAACATTCATTTGGAGTCATGTGCCTGACCACTTGGTGAAAGTAAGTCCAGTATTCACTGTTTTGATTTGTTTTGTTCACTCTGTTTGTGGCCTCCACCACCACCTGAGCAAAATTTCCGGTTCTGTAGCAGATAAATGATTCGCTGAATTATTAACATGAAAATGGTAAACACAGTAAACCCACTGTACTTGCCCAACTTCCAACACACAGGATGTTGGGCAAGTACAGTGAGTTTACCATTTTCAACGTTTTTTTATTTCAAAAAGAGTTTTTGCTCATAATTTCGTTTTACAGTGCTTTGAAATGACAATAAAGAGATCTTGAATCTTGAATCTTGAAGTCTGGAGCAACTGGACTGTTTGAAGATCCGTGAAGACGTTTCTGAACTGAACTGAGAACGGAAGAAGCTTCTTGGATGAGAGTTGCCCCAGACTTAACCCTTTTTGGAGAAAGATGACCTGGACGACCGAGAACCTTCACAGAATACATTTTCAACATCAACATTTGCTAATTAGCACTGAACAGAAAGTGCAGTTGAGGCTGATGGGAATGTCATTCACAGCCCCAAAGTATTTGAAACATTGACATTTTGACCTGATAATGGTATTACATGAAAAGTGAGAGGATCATCAAACATATTGCAGCTCATCCTGAGATGGAGCATAAATGTCTGTAATATATGTAATGCAATAGGATAATTCACTCAAAAGCACAAATGTGAGCTACAGGAAAAGCCAAGAGATCAACAAAGTCTGAATGTCAATGTCAAAATTTCATGGCAATCCATTATGGAAACAAAATACCAAAGTCCAAAGTGATGGACTGACCTGCATCGCCATCCTAAGAGTGATGGTGCTAAAAATATACATCACAGCTGCTTTAAAGAAAATTAAGAGAAGCACACATTAAATGATCAAAAATAAGAACTTATATAACAAGATATTATCCTCACTGACAACACACCAACCTATCTTTTATATATCAACATTTTTTAAACAAGAATGACATAGATGCCATTTGTCACAATGGCAGCGATATGCCGGCATATGGAAGAGTAATCTGTGCTGAATATTTGTTCCAAGCTCTCATGTTTTCTCTTGAACACCAAAGGCAGAAATCAATAATAGATGTCATTCAGTCTCTATAAGAGACACCTACTTTACAGTATCTGTGTGTGTGTGTGTGTGTGCGTCTTCTGGCCTCCCTGAATACACCACTTTGTTGCAGTGACCTCCCTCACTTTCAGCTCTTGTCTTTGAGCTGTAATTCAAACTTCACACAACAGCAGCCTCGTCTCAAGAGCTTTTCCAAAAAACAATACACGTCCTCTCTGGTTTGAATGAGACTGGGGTTTTAAGATCTGGCTTAATTGTTGTCTTTTGCCCGTGTTTAATTATAAAAACACCAAAGCACTGTCATTGCTGCTGTCTAATTCCACCATGTTCCGCTAATTATGTTGTGTTAATGGAGGTTTTTCTGTTGCGGCGTCACACTCATTAACTTAGCGGTGACACCGCCCTTAATTGCATAAGAGGCCATTAAGTCACTTTTCTTTGATTAAAATTATTGCTTCTTTATAAACATCAACCCTGACACTAACTGGTTCAAAGCACATGAAACAACTTAAGACATAGCTTTCATCACAAAGTGCTGCATGTTGTCTTTTCTATCTTTCCGGGAGACATAAGCAAAATGTAAAAAGTTGCTATCTTTCATATTTCTAAATGTAATATCACAGATTCACATTCAGAAAACCTCTGCATCACAGCTGCAGATACCAACACAGAGAAAAACCTGCACACAATGACTTCTTCCATATCGAGGGAAATATGTGTCACTTGCTGCTGCGTGCTCTTGTTGCAGATACAACACAGCTCTGTAGGTTTAATAAGGATCAGTCTGGAGAAAGAGAAGCTCTACAAACCTCCAAAATGTCAGACACTGCGGTATCATCACTCACAGTAAATGGGCTTCTTTTCCCAGCGTCTTTCCCTTTGTCTTTTTTGTTGTGATCCTCCTGGGTCCGGAGCACAGCGGTGATGCTGTGAACTGATATGCAATTATTTAAAGCAGCTCATAAAACACAAACTTCCAAGTCAACTGACGGAGCAACAAACGGATGCGTCTTTGCAAAGTCAGTGACTGAACTGGATTTATGTAGAATTTAAGTTATCCTGTTTGAGGCGAAGGCAAAACCCACCATGGTCAAATCAATAGCACTGCCTGCCACCATGTTTTAACATCTCAAAGTTAATATCAAGCAGACCTCCATTTAACATAAGGCCCAGAAGAGACAGAAAACAGACTGACACCACCACTGCTTTCCAATCCCCAGAACCCCTGTTCCCATACCCACACATGCCCTCAATTACCCTATGAGCACCACATGTGCAACATCATTAATAAGATCCACTAATAATGGTGGCGGGCTCCATTGGCCGTGAGTGAGATTTGACTAATTACTGTAATTGTATTGGAGTCATGCTCATTAAATATGAAAATTGTGTTCTGTGAAATGAATGGGGTTTCATGATCACTCTTGTATGGACAGGCAAGAAATAAATTAGAGAACAGTTTCTCATTGCACAATTAACTACAGCACACACAGCTACCTGCCACACCCTGCAGTCTGGTAATAAAATGTGCGTGCGTGTGTGTGTGTGTGTGTTGTTTGCCAGTTTGCCATTACTTGTTGCTTATGATTTTATTTACACACACTGTACGCATCACCTGCTTGGCCATGAAACGTGGAAATGTTAATATATTATATTGCACAGAGCAGATAATTGCAATTGTAATTATTTTTTCAGTATTTTTTCATATGATTTCATATTATATGTGTATCTTATGTCAAGTGTTTTCCCCTTTTCCAGTATGGTCGTCGGTATGAATGAACATAAGACACACAAAACATCTTTTTATTACTATTTTGAAAACCTAGAAATGCTTAATCTTTTTTTTTAATGCCTGTGCAACCATGTGGTGTGACCACTGTCATATTTGAAGTAAAACAACCCTGTTTGCAAGCAAGCAACTGTTAATTCACACCCCTAAAATCCATGTTATATCAGGCACTCATGACATTTCTTACTATAAGCTATTAGCGACGAACAACTTCCAATCCAAACACAGCAGTCTCCTCCCTTCAACAAGATGTGCCTGTGACTCTTTACTGTAACTTTTGTTCATACTTCTTTCTATCATCTCTGGGGATTTAAGCAGCTGTCAGGACTCCATAGCCTAGACGACAGCGTCTGGGAGTGGCTACGTCCCCAAGGAGCAGAGCATCTTTTTTCCCCCCACTACTCTTGTTTCTGCATGCTCAAGTTGTTTGAGAAATCTTGCAATGCAAATGTGGTACTTACCTTTTACCGCCCAGTAACAAAACTGTGTCACACTTGGAGCCTTCTGTGAAAGCCCTGATTTTGTCTGAGGAGATATAGAGGTGAGGAGAGGCAGGTAAACAAAGCATAATGTGGAGGTCAAATGCTAATGAGTGCTCCATTTGTTACGTCTGGCTCTCTCCAAAGGCAAAGTAACAATGCCAGAGGTACCCAGACATAATAAATCATCCAAATAAATAATAAACTTTAAGGATTCAGAGAAGACTTCATATTCATTGTGTCACCTCAAATGGATTTGCAGACAAGTCCTGATTTCTCTCATGTGGCCTTATTTCAATTGTCCCATTTTAAACTGTGAGCTTGAGACAGCAAGATGCTTGCAAGTCCATTTTCAGGCCTAAAACGCTCTCATATAATTTCCATCTGCTCACTGGTTAATAGGGTAAGACCAGAGAGAACCCCACTATGAACTGTAATATAACTTGCTTTAGTTGAGATACATAACGCTGCGAGACTTGAACAGATGCAATGCCATGCGGGGTTTGCAGCTGTTGCGAGGCCTTAGAAAACCCACAGCTGTCCCCTCTCTGTCTGAGTCCCCAAGTAAAAGGAGAGACTGAAAGACGGACGTGACTGATGAGGCGACGAAACATGCAAAGAGGCAGGTGGATGAGGAGTAACACAGGTAATAGAGTGCAGCATTTCAATGCATATCTGACCCTTTTGTTTCCTCACTCCATGCACTCTCTGCACACCAGAGGCACCGTCGCTCAGTCACTGTGGCTACCTATAGATGGCGCTCAATTCATTTTGAAAACACACTGGCCTTTCTCGGGGGCTGTCCATCACAAAGTGCCACAGACTGCATGGTGGTGGGGATGAGCTGCGGAGAAAGGCACCCTTACCTGTCCTTGAGCCAGGCGACAGAGGAAAAAAAAAAAAAGAGTAGATTCAGCATGTATGTACGCTGTAGCCGGGAGCCATAAATCATGACCTTCTTCAATTTACACAGGGAGCATATTGATGGTTTCCTATCTCCTTCACTCACTTTCACCTAGTTACATTGTCTAAGACAACACCACTCTGGGTAACCATGACTGACACTTTACAGCCTATTCTCAGTGGACTATCACCTCAGCCGCTGAATAATCCTCACATGAGTCAAAGGAAGGAGTGTGAGCGTACGGCAGCGGAGCTAAAGCCGATGGTGACAGTACAAGGTTGTACTAACAGTGCGATCATAGATTTTCTGAAAGAGGTAGGCAACAAGGTTGGCTGATTAACAGACCGCAGTGTGACAGTGTCAATGCCCCTTCTTTAGCACAGACAGGCCTGACGACTAGTGACGATTTAAGGAGAATAAAACATGGTTTACAAGATGGAAAGTCACTCTGAGGACAGTGGGCCATGCCCTAATTCCTTTCTAAGACTGAAAACAGAGAGAAAAAAACAGACTCACAATGCTACGAGAGAAGAGCTGCAATGATGAGAAGTTCATGAGACAAGTGTTTTCTTCTGTTTCTGACCTTCTTTTACTTTCCTTGCAGTTTATTTCTCAGCAGTGTCACTGAATAACAACTCTACATACTGGTAATGCTGACATACTGTGCAGAACAACCCACAAGTTAATACACAGTTGCTATTTCCAGCAATAATGTGGAGTGGCGGGCATAGCCGTGCCAAGAGAATAAATAAAAAATGAAAAAGTGACAAGCCCATTTATATGTTTAATTCAATCTTCTGTTGAGAGATCTTTTCGCTGGACATCATAGTTGATTTTGTTTAGGGGAATGGTTTGTGGCAGGCTGATTAAACACAGACTTACTCCCCCAACCCCCCATACTGGCTGAAGTTGAAAGCCCAGTAAATGAAATGACTTCCACAGGATTGCACCACAAAGGAAGGGAGTGTGTCAGATGTGCATTCAGCCAGTGTTGTAGCCAACACAAGGTCAAACGGGACATTGTGTAGACAGCTAACCAACTGACAGTCGGAGCAGGAGGATGCCGTTACACCCCCAAGGCACCGTCAACGTACAAGTGCACATAGACACACGCATGCATACATACATGATTGGTCATGCTAGGCACCATTTGACTGTACATTTCTCACCCTGAGATCAGCACGAGGCTCTACTTCAAAACTGGATATAGAAGCCTCACAATGTCGACGATATTATTATGTTGATATCTGCTGAATAAAAACTATTCAGCAAATTTTTTTATATGACATTAATAGTTAAAGATAACAGCACATCACAAAAAATAATTTAAATGTCACTTTATGTTAAATGCTAAAGAAACTAACAGCCAGCCTTGCTTTGGAGAGACTTACTCTCAACAACAAACCATTGCCTATTTTATAATAATGTGTGTGCATTTAACAGCAAATTAAATTTTCAAATTTACATATTACATTTACGGTAGGTAATTGTTAATATGATTATATGTCATATTGTGTAGTCTTGTGTCATCATCTTGCAATTTTATCTTCTTGTTAAAAGCATGAGCCGTCTTATTCTGTTTCTTCAAGCGTGTATCAAAGTGGTGCTTAAAAACCTTTACAAACCTAAAGGATACTGTTTTATTGTTATTATTACACAGTACATTAGTTTATGACTTTATAGGTTTCAAATCATTTTACCAAAACACTGCAGTTGAAAATTTGCCACCTAGCTAACACTGTAACATTTACAGAAATGTTGATTCATGTTTGTTGTCCTCCTCATCAATAAATAAATGAAAATTGAGGCAATAATCAATAAATACATGCATCCAAAAATCGATGCAGATGATGCATAAAAATAGAAAAAAAAACCCACATCCTGCCGTCTTGTTGCTGGTTCTTCCTTTATCATGCGATTACATGACAACATTTAGATCACAAACGGTCTTCCTCTGGTCTGAGGGTTGTGGTCAGGATAGGATGAAGACCACATGGATCAAAACATTGTCACGTTCATGTAGAATAAACCGGACAGCAGTATGTGGGTGTCTCCTGCCATCAATAAAGGACAATGTAAAGCTGACGTAAATATGGTACAGAATGTGTTTGCGTCTTGGTTCCTTCCCATGTTTGTTGACTTGAAGATAAAGAAATAATTTGCAGAGAAGTACATAAACCATGTGATTTTATTGTCACTGTACATTCAGTGCACCGTTAGATCTGACTCACTCCAAAAAAAAAAAAAAAGCATATATTTACACATGGGTACATTATAGGCATGAACACAACAAACAAAACACAAGAAAATGTCACACAATAACTGTCCAGTGAAACCCAGCTGTGGTTGACCAACATTTTCACATTTTTTCCCACCAGGACTTTGAACGTGTGTGTGTGTGTGTGTGTGTGTGTGTGTGTGTGTGTGTGTGTGTGTGTGTGTGTGTGTGTGTGTGCATAGTTACCCTGTCCATTTTTTCCAAGCATAGGGTAAGTTTATAATTAAAATGAACCAAATCTCCCTTTTAACTTGATTCATATATCACAATTGCTAACATATTGCTTTTGAGGGGAGTAAACCTCTTGGGTAATCACATGTCTACGGTACATACACCAAGCAGGGTCCTTTATACACCGTGGACCAGAACGGCCAGGGAGGTTCCTCCATGTTTTATGTAAATCTCGTCATCTCAGAGTGCATGGAGATAAGATAAGTCCGCAAATGGAACAGCGAATAAGCAGCTTTCTCCTCCGAGGAATGTGCTCCCCAATTGCAGTAGGTTCATCTACATTTTTTTTAATACCCAGTCAGTGATGTCACTTTATTTCTGTGCCACTGATTCCCAGGAGGAACCCATGGCCCGTTTCCAAACCCAGTGTAATTTTCAAAATATGAATTGAGGTATAGGGTCTAGACTACTTCACTCACTATACGTCCTGCTGTGCTGATAACCAAAATCGATGCGCAGTGAGAGACACAAAGACATGGAGAAAGAAAATAAGAGAACATCCCACCCTAGACCAAATATGAGGACTTATTCTCACTTGACTCGATACACTGATTCACAATAGATACAGCTATTCAGGTGGGTTGCTAGCATCATGAGAAATTCATTAAACGGGCAACTTAAACAAACGATCATAGTCATATCAATGCACAGCAGCTACAGTATAGTACGGTGAAATATGCACGATACATTTGCAGTGTACAGCACTGTACAGTATGTCCACATTGTAAACAAAGCACAACTAAATGTCATCTGATGCTCCACAACACAAGGAACATAGGTGGCCATATTTGCCTTGCATAGCCCAGTGATCGCTCTGTTATGAAACTATTACAGACGCCCATGAAATCGCCTTTGTAAAGATTTAGACAAACCCTCCCCACTGTCAACCGAAATAAAACGTCTCTAGTCCCCAAGGTAGAGCCAAAGCTGAAATTTAATTGCTCCATTTCTATTGAGAATTTCAGCTTGGGAGACAATTAGAATTAATTGGATGCAGTAGAACCGTTTTAGAACTCTGAAAATAAATTAAGCATTTTTCTTTTATTTTCTAATATTAATTTGAGAAGACAGGGAAAGTTGAGAAACAATTATCTGCTATCAATCTTCAAAGTGCACATGAGGTGGTACGTGAGATGGCCAGAGTTTGACTGTTTTGGCCAGAGCTGATGGAGCTTATTGAAAGACTCTTCAATAAAACCATTTTTATGATAATTTCATCTCTTAGTTATACCACAGAGCAAGACTTCACGCTGTGTCTCATATCGACAAAGGTGTTTAATCAATGCATGTATTGACTGAACAAAAAAAAGATAAAAGGTCTTCATTTTGTTCATCTGTTAGAACCACCATTGTAGGTTTTATAAATGGCAGAATTAGCGTTAATAATATATTGTAAATAAACAGCAGTCATGTTCACCGGCTGGCACAAAACGCAGTTGTGTTTCTTTTTAAAATATCTGAAGACTCTACCCTTTGGTTTGCTACTGTACAGAGAGGATACATCCTATTACTTCAACGGAGGATGGATTAGCTGGTTACACATTTAGGGAAGTGCATCGTGGGAATTGTATTCTCTACTGTATTGGGTTATAATTATCTATGCATTACATTACAGTGAATCAATAGCGTCTGTTCCTGTGGGGATCTGTTCAAGTGTAGAAACTGGCCTGTGTCTGTAGTTACTGGCCGCCTGGCTTCATGTTTTCTTCTCGTTTGGGCAGAAGCTAATGGCACTTGATACTTTAAAGACACTACTGCTTGAAAGTCTTCATAAGGGACAATATCTGTCTCACTAAAGTCCTAAGAGCGGCTGATTAACCTATTATTGTATTAGTTTGATCTATCGATAACATGTTGATAACTGTATCACATTATTCTGATTGCTTTCTTTGAATAATTTGGCAACTGGTTTACAATTGATAGATATTACGCTATAAAAGTCTACTATCACTTCTGGAATATACAGATTTGTTAACTTAGTTTGTGCACATCAGAGTGTCAGTGTCTGTAGAAATGTACACACAGTGCCAGTCTGAATGATTAGCACCTTTGTTAAAGATGAGCAGAGAAGATACAGAACTTCAGAGAGACGTAATCTGAGGTCTGATATGCTCCATCATTATCGTTGTTGAGTTCATCTCGGAAACACAAGTGTCAATATATTGTTGCACACTAATATTTTAACCTTTAAGTAATCTATTACAGTGTTATATTCAACAAGAGCTGCCGTTCAATTTTAACAATCAAGTAGACAAAGGGGCTCGAAATCCTCAGTTAAAAAAAAAAAAGGTGAATTGTTTTTATTTGAAACTTTCCACCTCAAAACTCAAAAGGGTAAAACATTATTTGTCAAGCGTCAGACATTGCAGTTATGTGTACTTGCATGTGAGAACATCTATTGGCTGTTTGTGTACACACAGTGGCCATTTTATTAGGCACAGGCGAGGTTTGGAAAAGTTGTTTCAAATGTGGTGTTTGTCATAAAAAGGGGAGATATTATGCCTAATATTTTACAATTAACAATTTTCCTTTTTAATGTGTTCAGGACGTATAAATATTCTGTGTTAATGCCCAGCGACAGCAGAGTCAACCTATAGTCCACACTGAGAACAAAATACAGGACCATGTGTTTAATGTTTAGATGCATGAGGCTAGCATACAGGCTTTGGTATCTCATATAAGCAAAAATGTGACCAATATAGTGACACTTGTTTGAGAATACAACCTAAACAAAAGGGGGTAAACACAAGAAAAAAAGCCAAACCTATACAATATAATGCAATCTAATACAGCACCGTCACAAACTATAGGCTCAAACATTACCATAGAGTTGAATCAGCACATATCTGACACAAACTCAACATTATAAACTTCACTCAGGTCGTATTTCCAGCAGGGCTATCAGGTTGCATTAAAAAGCAGATTGGATTGCATTAAATTGCATAGATGTCGCTGTTAGTGTGTCTTTTACCTGAATTTAAAAAAACAACAACAATAAAACAACCCTCTTTTAACACGTCGTACAGTTCAGTTTAAAAATTCTCAACACAGAATATAGCTTATCGTGTGTATTTTTCACAGTATGCTTAGTTGCCAATATTTGTGTATGACACTGAACACAGAGATGAGTGTGGAGGGGATTTAGTCACTAGAAGCAAAAAAACACTGACTGAGACTCGTACGCTACCCGACAGAGCTCGCTAGCACAATACCCATTATTGCCGCATTATTCGTAGATGATTAGTGCAAACTCTTTGTGAACTATGATCACTGGCCAGCCATTGTCCTTCTGTAAGCACCAAGTTGACTAAAACCGCCGAGTCGATGAAGCTACTACGAGGTAAATATATTACGAGGAAATGGAGAATCTTACACACCCATGGTCGGGCTTTCTTTGATGACGCATATAAGAATATGTCATAACAATTCTCCCCCTCCCGCCCCCCGCCCAGTGCAATTTCACACAATATACAGTACACATATTATATGTAGACCAGTTAGAGACTATTGCTTTAACAACTGAGATTAGAAAATATGAAAGAAAGAAACAAAAACACGTAATGTGGCTATGTAGCCGTACAGTTCTTCAGGACATTTATATTAACACACTTCCATTTTGAGATGAAAATAAGATAAGAAACAAATTCACAGAAGCTTCAGGTGATATAGAGCAATGGGTCTCTGGTTATAACAAGACCACAGTTGCCTGATTTCTGTACACAACATCTTTATATACATCATCATGATCCCATGTCAATCAGGTTGATATTCACCCTTTTTAAAACCATCTCACGTTAACGTTTATTACCATTTAAAAGTGTTAAAATGACTCAGTAGTCCAAGCTTCATCCTTTCACTGTCAATTGGCACACCACCTTCGTTTTAAATGGGCTGTCCCTCGCCTCCCATTGGGTGATGCAGCTGTCTGTCAAACATCTGGCCCAGGTGTCAAGCCTTGGCCTCCAGCATCTCGAGGAATAGTTTGTGCATGGGGACTTTGCCCTGCATTTTGATGCTGTAGAAGTGCTGAACGGCCTTGGTGGCGGTCTGGCGGAGCAGAGGCAGGGTCATTAGCAGCTTGCCTGCCCGCCGAGGGTCCTCCGGATGCTGGGAGCCCTCAAAGTCCTGCAGGGCCTCGTGGAGAGAATCCTGGAGCCTTTGGACGGCCTCGATATTCTCTATGTGCATGGAGTCTGGAGCATGGAAGGTTGGGGAAGGATGGAAGATGGAAAGAGAGAAAGAAGATTCATAAAGCTACACAATAAATGACAAATTATATCAAATGAAATGCTATTTTTTTCTCTTGATCTGCAGTATGACAAAAGATCCACAGCTGTAACAACTTGGTGTTTTGCAGCTTTAAATTCTGCAGCCTGTCTTTGCAAACATGCAATTTTGGAGAGAGGTTTTCTCTTGTTAGTGGTTAATGACGCTCCTTAAATAAATGCCTATGCGTGGCCAAGTCTCTAGGGAGAGAGAGGGAGAGGTACTGTAGGTCTGTATAAATATATGGTAGGACAGGAAAAAGATTCATTTCTTTTGGTATCACGCGACCACATACATCCCCCCTGCTAATGAATTCAGATGGCTGCATTACTAGGATATCGTTCAGCTGAATGATGGCGGCAGATGGCCTTCATTTCCATAAGAAAGAGCAGTTGCCCCCCTTATGTATAGGCTCTAAAATAAAACCAGTTGAGACTTATT
This sequence comes from Larimichthys crocea, assembly GCF_000972845.2. Classification (NCBI taxonomy): domain Eukaryota; kingdom Metazoa; phylum Chordata; class Actinopteri; family Sciaenidae; genus Larimichthys; species Larimichthys crocea. Next base: position 11,257,500 of record NC_040021.1, read on the forward strand.
AAAAACTGCTCTCTATGTGTAAGTCTACCAGTCAGAAAAAAAAAAATACAGGCTTGTCCTCCAAAGGACAAGCTGACAGACAGTGTTTTAATGGACAAGCAGCGGTTTACTTTCAGCCAATTTCACTGCACAGACTTACAGTGTCAGGTCTCATCTGTGGATGTATCATATCCACAATTCATTAACTGATAGATAAAACTGTGCACAACAAAATGTGGATTCAATTCAGCATTATAATTGAATCAAAACAATTCATCTCTGTATATCTAACGCGATAAGATGGACTCGCCTTGTCCTAAACTCGATGTATTACTGAAGCTAAACCAAACGTGGCTGCTGATTGAAGTGTGTGAGTGAATTAGATCGGCTCTGCTGTGTGTCATGAAAGTTGTGGAGTGAAGTAAGACCGTGTACAAACATGTAAATGAGGCAGAAAAAAGGAAAGTACAAGGCTAATTATGTTCCTAACTGACTGATTAAGTCTCTTTTACCAGTCGCCTTCTGTGTAAATTGCGTTTCTATCTTGGGAAATTAACTAGGCTATGTGGACCGCACATGTGTTCCAGCACTCTTCATTTGAAACCTTCATGTTAATACTGATCTGATCCTCGTTTGGCTGTGCGTGCATGTGTGTGTGTGAAGCACAGAGAGAGAGAGAGAGAGAGGAGGGGTGAGGCAAAGAAAGAATATGTTTTCGAATGTGTGTCAGTGTGTGTAAACGCACGGCGAGCGTTTTCGTGTGTGTGTGTGCATGTGTTGAAGGAGGTTAGGGGCGGAATGCAAAACTAACTTTGAAGAAACAATTTCCATGTAATCCGTCAGCAGCCTGGCGTCAATCCCGTCGATACTCCGCTAATTACAAAATCAATGGCCATGAATTTCCACAGCTGTCACACCCACAGGACCCCGTGGAGCCGAAGCTCTCCGAGACTGTGTTCAAACGAGCCGAAGCTGCCCTCTCGCCCTCCCTGAGCCTCCCTCTCAACCCCTGCCTCCCTCTCTCACACTTCTCCCTTACCTTTATACATCCCTGTCTTTCCATCACCTCTCCGAGACTGTGTTCAAACGAGCCGAAGCTGCCCTCTCGCCCTCCCTGAGCCTCCCTCTCAACCCCTGCCTCCCTCTCTCACACTTCTCCCTTACCTTTATACATCCCTGTCTTTCCATCACCGCCACCCCCCCACCACCACCACCTTTCCCTCCATCCCTCCCCTCCCATTTATCCTCCCTTCTCTCTCTCTCCCTCTCTCTCGCTCTCCGCTCTCCCGTGGAGAGTTTGTCATCAGAAGACTAAAGCTCTGGGCTCAGCATTTTTCATTTTTCAGTCAGGCAGGAGAAAAGACTCCTAACAGGCATTGATTAGTGGGGGGACAGGCCCGGCCTCATGAAAAGCAAACTGTCGATACGGGTGCAGCATCTTCACATTGGAACAAACGAGGCCCGTCGCTCCCCGACGCTCATTCCACTCCACTTAACACATTTTATTGACAGCCCCTGTTTTCCTAATGAAATGCTAAATATATCTCCCTCGGCTGTGGCGCGCTGGCAGCTACTGTTATGGAGATGGAGAGAATGAGAGCGCAATGTGACAGTCACTCACTCACACACACACACACACACACACACACGTGTGTGCACACAAATTAAAATATAGATGCACACACACACAGTCTCCCACGCAGGGAGTGTTTAAATTAAACAACCATGTGTCTGACCTTTTTGTCCCCTCTTATCAGGAATCCCTCATTGTGGAAGTGATCAGCTCAACAGATACAGACCAACCGCTTGACATTTTTTGTGTTTTATTCCTTTGTTTGCTTTAATTAAACGTCAACTATCTAGATTCATTTAAGATTTAACATAGAGATGTACCTTCCTGTTGAACTTGTGACACCTTTTGTGTGTGTTTGTAGAGCAAAATAAAGAGTTTTTGGCCAAATGACTGCAATTTTTCAGCAAAATCTGGAATTTTAAAGGAAGTTTTTTTGGTTTAAACAATGTCTGACTGGAAGTTAACTATACCTGAGTTGGCGAGGGCGATGGCTTTAAGCGTGACAAACTCCTCCTTCTCCATGCGCAGCTTCTTGTAGCGTCGCACCAGTGGCAGGATGGCAACATGCAGGTCCAGCAGGCCCGAGATCCTCGCCTGCTCCTCGTCCACCACGTAGTCCTCTGCGTACACGATCTCGTCCTCGCAGGGCAGCGAGCGAAACACGATGCTCAGCACCAGGATCTCCATCCAGGCGCTCTGCAGTAGACTCATCTGGTCCGCCAGCGAAAGAGTGGAAAAACCTGCAGAATAAAAAAAAATAAATGAAATGTAAGATTTTCTTTCCAGGTACCTCTTGGCACTCAAACTTTATATGCACATGACAAATCATGAGACCAACCCATTAACCTCACTGCACTGTAATTGGCCATCTCAAGTGCTCCATATGTTTTATGGGCTGTGTACTGTATATAACGCTGCATAATCCCCAGAGAAGTCCAACATGAAACAGAGGCCGATGGCAGTATGTGGTGGCTTAAGGGAAGAATATAAATCAGTCAAGTGTAGAGGCCTTTGAAACATGAGCCAGGCCTGCTTCAACCGTCAAGACAGTCAGTCTTTCTGCAGCCCAGTACTTAAGTGCACGAGGCACCGATTAGTAAAGACGAATCCACTCGGAAACTGAACGATCTCTTGCTCTTGTCATGGAGAAGAAGAAAGAAACAAACTGAATTCTTGATAAAAAAAAAAACAATTAAAAAAAAATCAATTCAGGATTTTAAAACTGATTTAATTAAACTGGCTGAAACGAAAACTGCCTCAGTCACTCCACCATTATTTCTGGTTTGTGTCAGCGTCTGTCAAAATATGAAGTTATCCATCAAAATTAAATGAGATGCCAAACTCTTACTCTAAAATAGCAGGATTCATTCCTTCATTCAGGTCAGTTTCTTTATATGAAGTTAATCCATTAAGTTGTTTGAATTATCAAGAGGCATTTTGCATTTACAATTAAGCAGTTAAAAGCCTGAACAGGTTAAACTTTATTATTAGCTTTATTTGAAACTATTTTTGCAGAATTTAGTGGATTCAAATCATAAAATTTGAAGATAATTATTGTCAGTTAAAGGAGTGATGTGTTGACATAAACAGCAGCTTTAGATTTAGAGAAATTATTGAGCGATAAAAGAGATGCTGCGTTCGCTTCATTTCTATCCATTGTAGAGTTAAGTGTGAAATACTATTTTGTGAGATTTAAAAAAAAGGTGGTTGTAATTTGACAAAAAAGCAAAAAGAATCAACCCAAACTATTTTTATTCACCAACACTTTCAACTGCATTTCATGGCCTGCAATTAGAGCCGGTTACCACACCAAGTTATGCTAATCATAAACACAATCATTGTAATTATCATTATCACTGAGTGACGTAATGCTTTTATAGTGGGAAAGACATATTCCTCGTGATAAACAGCTTCTTGATTCTTTTGTCTCGTCTTCAACCTTCTGAACTCGAGTTAGCAATTCATCCAAGATCTGGAGGTCGACCCTTCAACAGTCTTCTCCAACATTCACACACACACACACACACACCACATCAAACAGACGGACATCTGAAAGGACCTCAAGTGCCACAATACCTTTCACTACTCTGTAGTGAATAGGAAGGTGATTGGGGGTATTGACCAGGGCCTTGAACCCTCCAGTCTGCTTACTTAAATCTGAGGTTGTATGGATAGGGAATAGGGCTGGTTGACTTAAAAGGTGGTGAAGAGAAACGACGGGGAGAGAGAGAGAGAATGAGGGAGAGAGAAAAGAGTGCTGGGGGTGTCATTGATTAGTAGATTGTAATCAGTCCACCAAATGCGAAAGGGGGATCGATCCAAGCCTCAGATCTGACAAACAGACAGCTGATGGAGGACATCCGGTACACATTTAGTGGGGGGATGGAGGGACTGCGGGATCACTGAATGTAGATACTGTAGGCTGCATTAGCAACTCATGAATTCATCTCCAAAAGATACTTGTGCAAGATGCCATTAATCCTCTAAACTTTAATATTAAGGTTGAGACATTTATTTTGTTATATACTCTTCTTCTTTTTGCAATACTCTTTTTCTGTCACCCTCTTCAACTGTCTCCACCTTTTCATCATCATCCTTTTCTTTTCCCCATCCTCTGTTTTTTTATTCTTTCCACTCAATTTACTGAAGTGATGAAGTGACTTCCTGGATCCCTTGGGGTCGCCCCCGAACTTCAGGTGCGTCGCCCGGAGGTGGATGAGTTAAGTGTCGCTGCGGAGGGTGATTCCCACTGATGAAATATCAATATGTCACCCTAGTGATTTACTCTTGTTTGACCAAACATGACACAATATTGAGCAAACTGGGAAATGTCTATATCTGTCTCTGCAGTTTTTCCTTCCTTGTGATGACAAAAAGCAACAAGACTGAACTAAAAGAAAATGGATTATTACGTGCCTATTCTGTGCTGCAAAGGCAAAGAGCAGTAAAGGAGAAACTAAGTCATTTTATACATTTTAAGGCTGATTATAAGGAAATAATTGTCTTGATTGATCTTCAGTGAAGCCACGGTGACACCTTTCTATTAAACTAGTCTCTTTGAACTAGTTTGTCAAAATTAATATCTACAGTTTAATACATTTAAATGTGATTTACAGCCAACGTGAACGTAGTGTGAATTCACGAGAGTCAAAAGATGAGCTACGCTAGGCTAGTTACCTTCTAGACAAGCTAGTTAAAGATCTCTCCCCCCTCCATCGTAGCTACCACCATACTTAGTTATGTAGGATAACCAAATTACCAAAATAACGGTTCAAGTTCATCATTTTGCAATTTCAATTAAAAAGAAAGTACATTTAGCTTTAGCTAAAGGTAGTTGTTGCTACCTCACCAGCTATCGTATAGCTAGTGTGCTTTAGCTGTCAAGTTAGCCGTTTCTATATATATTGTATATGAATTACCTTCATATACAACTAAGTCACAGTAGCAACACATTTTAAAGATATGCAATGAAGCATGGATTACATTAACTTACTACAAACAATACTAAACATTGTTAATTTACATGCCAGATAATGTAAAAAATAATAATAATTTTCACTGCCAACAAGATCTAAATCTTTTTAAATAACTTATTGTTGTTGTTATTAGGCATTTGGGTATAGTAAGGAGAAGATAATTGTCTTGGCATGAAGTATGTTTACTTTATTAACATTTAAATGAATGATCTTTCCCTAACCTTAAAGTGGTTTTGTTGCTGAAACCAAACCACATACGGATGCAAACCCTGGTGTCTGGTGTCAAAGTCCATTTCATCTTTGAATATGAAATGAAAATCTTATTACTACGACTGTAAATCCGCAAGTAACACCCCATGATGTTATCAGTCATGCTGAACAACTGTACGATATAATTTTACATTATACCACGTGTCAATTTGTGTACCCAATCCTCAGCACACTGTGGGATGTCAGTGATTGTTTTCAGAAAAGAGAAAAGCACTCACACACTGCAGCAGTACAGTACAGGTACAGATCAGATAAGTAATTGAATCCCTATTCAGTACAATGAAGAAACTGAGTGGTTGGCAGTGAGGCTTGAAGCTGTCATTGAGAGCTAGGTCTAAAACAGACAGCAGTTCACTCTCTATTCATTTAGTATCATTACAGGCCTCCTAAGAGCCCTAATGGGCCTAATAAAAAGACAGAGGTAATAATGAGACTAGAGGGCCCTATATGAGCAGGAGGAGTAGGAGGGGGAGAGCCAGGGGAACAAGAGAACGAGGAAGCCAGCGAGTATGCATGAAAGATATGATGGTAGAGACAGTCTGGGTGAGGAAAGAGAGGAAAGAGGAAGAAAGCGCTGAACTGAGTGGACATTAAATACGAGAGGGCGCTCGATGCCGTTGGCTGGAATATAAATCTACACATGTTGTGTACACTTACATGTCTGATGTGTGTGTGTGTGTGTTAACAGCTGCACAAATTAGCGCCCACCTCCCTGACGCCTTGCCAACCATGCTATGATTCTGTTTCCACTTTCATGACAGTGTGTATCATTCAATCAGGCTGCCCAATGACCAGTCACAGCACAGGAAAAACCACGTCTACCAATGGTGTTGTTCACGATAGGAAAATGTGTTTTCAAGCTTTTAATTTATATTTAATGCAAATATTTTCTTCCATATATGAAGAGAAAAGTAAACTTAAAAGTAAACGTCCTGAGTCACCACAAATATTTAAGCGTTCAAAGTGACAACATGTAACAGAAAACCTATTCAGCGTTTGCATTTTTCCACCCAGGTCTCCACATATGGATGTTGAAGGACTTTTACATTAATGGAGCGATCTGCAGTAATGACTCTTATTACCTCATCGTTAAGGCCATTTGCTCAGTGGGCTATGAGTGTAATGGTGGGAGTGGACTGTTAAACTGTAGGGACCCCTTTTGTCTTAATCGTTACTTGGTGACACCCTGACCTGGTGGCCCCGGGTAAAATGTCCCCAGAGTGTCACATGCCCCCATAATAACTCTGTCAGGTCTGGATTTAGATCTTTGTAGCATTCAAGATCAATAGTTATACATGGAAAATGTACCAGAGATTGAGGTCCAAAAATATGACTGTATGTAAATTTCTTGAATTAATTTCTGCACCCCTGTAGCTATGATTAAATTGAAGAAATTAGATTGCAGAAACCCCGTTTGGCCTCATTTTTACTGTCTGAAAAACATCAGGTGAGTGATCCTCCATTTGTAACTGTTAAAGCATCTTCCCGGTGCAGCACCCTTGCCTTCAAAGCCAAATCTCCAAATCAGACCATACAGCTCGCCTGTGTCTTTAAAAAGTCAATCCTCTCAGGTTTCCAGGGCAAGTTTGGGATCAACACACTTTCAACCACCCCAAATTACATAAAGCTGATGACAAATCAGTGTTTGGGGCTGAATACTGGACAGAGCAGAGAGGTAAGCAGCTGGTTAGTGTGTCTGCTGGGAAATGATTGAATAATTCCACAGGTAGGTTAAAAATCTCCAGTTGCTGGACTCCAAGTGCAAGCTACCGCTAAGAAGATCATGGGATTTGATATTGAGTTTACTTGTCTCAAAAGAACTGGACAACAGGAACAAATATTTACTAAAAATTCTCATGTCAGCAAGCAAAAAGGCATTAATTAGACGCTTGCTACTTAAGAGAACCTCACACCTTGAGCCAATGGAAAGGCATTATAAATAGCATACACAGCATGGAACGCTTAACGTTTAGTTTACGCTTACAGACGGAAAGGGGAAACGAATACTGGGCTAAATGAGATAAAGAGTTTGACAGGTGATATTGCATTAAACAGTTGTGAATGTGAATGACGGTGTATCATCCTGTGACAAACAGGTAGTTTTTAAAAGCAAAAACGTTGACCAAAGAATGTGAGGATGAGCTGCTTTTCTCTGTTTTGTAGTCATTGTAAATCAAATATCTTATCTGTGGTTATATATATTCAGGTTTTGCACAATTGATAAAAAAAAAAAGTATGGATTAAGATGGATAAGATTGTGCTCTGAGAAGTTGTGAAGGGCGTTTAATAGTTTAATTGAGGAAATAACTGTCAGTCAATCGATTAGAAAATGCTGAATCGAGCTGAAATAGCTGTATACTTGACTGGCTCAATGAGATGCATCTACTGTGAGATAAACCTGTGCTGTCTTTAAACAACATGCATCTGTTTCAACTGATAGAAACAGAGAACATTTGCATAACAAGTCTTATTTAAGAATTCGTCAACAAGGACTGCGGAGAATCCATCAGTATTTTCCCAAATAAATCAATTTCACAATAGGCCCTGTGTAGTCTCCTTAAGTAAGTAAGAGGATTGCTTTCTTTAAGTCTGGGATTGAAATGGAATACATTGACATGGGGGCGGATCCCACCCACCCTCCCCCTGACTCTCCCACCCTACCCAGTCAAATCAAAGGTTTCAGCTGCTCTTTATTGATTAGATTTTAGAATATGGGACTAGCTTCTCCCTTAGGTGCAGATGAGTAGCAGATGTTAATTATCCTGTGTGTGCATAAATGTGTGTGTGTGTGTGTGTGTGTGTGAGGGTGTTTGTGTGTGTGCAACAGTGAGTGAACTACTTCAGTAATCTCATACTGTATTCATCTCAGCAGATTAAAGGAGAAATGTGGGTTTACAACACAAGACCTGTGAATCTGCATTTTACAAATCCAGTTACTAAAACCAACCCTGGTTAGATAATCTTTCTATTTGTTAGTAGTAATATTATTTATTAAATGCTCATTATTGTTGAAATGTCAAATGAATAAATAAACATATTCCAAAAGTCGTATTCCAAAAAATTAATTAATTCATCAGCAGCCGTGTGTCTCTCTACCTGGGATATGTTTTGCCCAGCCAATGATGACCACCAGTTCGCGGTCGGCCAAGTCACACAGCGTGGTCAGGGCCTTGATGTCTCCATCGGGCATGGTGGGGTCAGGCATGGCATAGATCTTCTCTGGCTCCACCACCAACAGATGGGAAACGATCTTTGTCACTAAAGGGAGGGAAGTACGGAGGCAGAGAGAGAAGAGAGAGAAATGTGTGAGATTAATAGCTGACAGCAGATTTAAAAAAAAGAAGAAGAAAATAACAAAAACAAATAAATTATGAAATAAAACATGTGAAAAATGTTCATTTTTAGCACGTGATAATATAATACAAAGTCAATAAAAGCTGGCAGACAGACCTGGTGATAGCATAACTGAACATGGCAGAAATTTACAACATTCCTCAGATATTTTAAATGAATGCACTTCTAATTGCAATAAATAAGTCACAATATTTCTATAAATGTTACAAATTACTGTTTTGATATACGAGATAGAAAAACCAAACTATGTGACTCACATGGCTTTTTGGCTGGAGGGGGGATGGTGAGGCCGAGATAGGCGCTGTTCTCTGCGTCCAGCCTCCGTTTGTACTTCTGTCTCCCCCCTCTCACCCGGTCCAGACGTACACCTGCAAAAAAAAAATATATATAAAAATATATAACGTACAGGTATAAATGGCAGCTAAACTAAATGCACTTTGAAAACAATTTAGAAGAATAAAATAAAGTAAAACTAATCTGAGCAAAGAGCTCCCATTTAACTGCATGTTCTGTTCGCTGGTTCATTTTTCCCCCTTTATCAATTAAATCTGACATCATTAGATTTAGTGCCACTTTTATGTAATTGCATCTACTTATATAGCTACAACTACTTCTAATGATAACAGCCTTTTTGTGTATATTTTGCTGAGTCATAAATCATTCTCAAGGACTTTAACGTTTTTATTATTTTTAAATTCATTATGACATACTCTGTACAATCAAAACAAAGAAGTATTTCTTCAGTAGCTTTTTTCTGAACTTGTATATAAAGCAAATCAATAAAGACTTTAGAATAATGTAGTAATTTATTCCTGTGTTAGTAACTGCATATGCAAATATTTTATAATTAGGACTACTGAGTTGTATTTTTTTCTTTATTTTCTGACCTTTTAACTGAAGAGGGATTGTTCAATACCGCCTTGTTACAGATGTAAGCGTGTAAGTATCTAGTTAGTATACAAACGGACGTATCTGGGATTATCTTGGAAGCCATCTCAGAGGACATCAGATGCACCTTATTTGCTGGATTTACACTCGTGTATTAAACGTTGTTTGAGCATCGAGGCAGAGCAAACAGATTTTTACATGGTCAAGTGGAATTGAGTCGTGTGAGATTTCCCAGTGACTCATATAAATTCCTTTGATTCCCCTGGAAACAAAGGAATCCGATTAGGATGGTCTTTCAATTTCCTGACACCGACTATCCACTAACCTAATTACCCACCGTGCCCAGAGGGAGCTCATTCTTCCCAGCAAACACAGTGAGATCATTTTATGCCTGGCAGATTGAAGCTAAATCGAGAGCCCCTCTCCTAACACAGCTTTCCATTTGTACGCCTTAAAGTAATCAATAAGCCTTGCAAATAGACTTCTTGTTCTTTGAACACATGTGGATGCAGTTTTAATTAGTCAGTTAGGCAGCTAGGAAACTGGGTTTGCGATATATAGAGCTTTAGTTGTTGTTCTTACCATTACTCTTGGTTAAGGTAAATTTAAAATTATAAATTGTGCTTCAGGAAAGTGTGTGCATGTACTCCAGATATTAAATCAATTCAATAGCTTCTCTCTATCTAATGACACACATGGGCCTAATAGAGAGATATGCAGTTAGTAAAGGCTTAGGGAGTAATACAAAAACATATTAAGCAGGTGTATATGCTAAATTCACTGCACCATAGACTTGTCAGACGGGCGAATTGTTGCTGGCTTTGTCCCTGACATCTACCACCTTCCTCTCACACACACAAACACACACACACACACACAGTTTTCCCTGCTGTGGGCTGCAGGGTCATGTGGCTGCAACAAGCGACAAGTGACCAAACAGCCGGAGTTAGAATTCCAAGATCCGCGGGGGCTGTTTGAACTGGAACATCCAACTGGCCCATAATTAATAGACGCTGACAAGAATTAAGAGCTCAGCGCTAACCAGTTTCAGTTTACAGCTTAGCGGCGCTGCAAACGACAGAGACCCAAAGCAGGAGGGCAGAGAGAATGACAGAAAGAAGAAGGGAAAAAAAGACTGAATAATGTTGAGGAAGGGGAGGGTTGGGGAATAAGATAGAACAAGCTGCTGCTTTTTGGCTGAATGTATCAGTTTCTGCAAGATCTCTGTTTTTTTTTTCTTTTCTCTCACTTTTCCTTCTGTCTGTCTCTTTTTCTCTCGCTTTCAGCATCGGGTGTACATCTCCTCCCTGACAGCCCTGCCTGTCCCAGCCAGCGCCTGATCCGACCAGTGCGGGATTATCTCCTCCCCATGTGATACGGCACAGTACTGAGAATCTGACCACAACAAGACAGCTGGATGAGGCCCCTTGCAGAGGGGGCTGTGGAGGGGCGGAGGGGCGGTTTGTGTCATCGTCAGCGCCGCATTCCACACCTCAGGCCCAAAAACCACAGCAGCCTCTATGCTTCAAGACAATCGGGTTCGGCTTGGGTCTCGGAAGCGAGAGAGCCTGTGACATGGGGGCCAGGCGGGTGCACGGATCATCTTAAAAGCATCCAGATCCGTTTTTTATGGTTGCTGGCTCTTCATAAAGTGTGGCAGCCAAAATATGGATGTAGGGGGTGAGGTGGGGTTATGGGGTAAGAGAGCATGGGGAATGGGTGATGGTAGAAGTGTGTGTGCTGAATGTTCTGTAAGATCATATATACAGTACAGTATAGTATGCTCATAACTTAGTGTAGACCATGAAAGAGGCGGCCTGAGACACAGAGATACAGTTGACAGTTCATCCTAGCTCTGTCTGTGTGTGTGTGTGTGTACATGTGTGTGTGTGTACATGTGTGTGGAAAGACGATGAGGCATGTTTGCATAGGAGCAATCTTTACGGCCACCTGACCCCGGCTTCCCTTTCACATTCAATATCTTTATTGACTTGTGCAACCTTAAAGCGCATTCCTGATTGAAGCGGCCGTGATTCCCTTTATGTGGCGGCCTCTGTGTGTTCGTGTCATGTGGATTTATTTTGTTCTTTTATGTGTTTATTATTTACTCAGATGCTTATTCACTTAAACAAAGTAGTTGCCAAACCTCCACATAAAAAATCTTCTGGTGGGAAGATAATGAATCCTTTATTTTTTAAATCTTTTTGTTGGTTAAAGATGGTGAAATAAATACAATCCTATATTGTAATCCTATAAAACATCTACCAGATGTTAAATTATGGCATGTAACTCCTCAACATTGTTAAAACCCTCAAATTTTCATACAAATCAGCATCCTCAATGGCTACGTGCCCGCACACTGAATAAACAAAACTAGAAAAATGCAGAACAAATCAAACATTAATTAAGTGGAAAAAATAGTGCGCAATAAAAACTCCCCCAAGAACAAAAACTAGTCCAGATAATAAAACAAAAATAGAGATTTATTCAATCTATGCTACGGAGAACTGATTTCATCACACAAGTGCATGTGTCTCATACAATGTGTATCAAGATTGTGCGCCACTATATGACCGTGTGCATGTGTGTGTGCGTACGTGTATCTCACGCAACTATTTTCAGCCCCTCACCTGTCAGAGGCGCTTCTTTCTAAAGAATGTGTCAGAATTGGCTGGCTGGCTAACGCTGCCAAAGGGAGATTAGGAGCTCCCTATTTTAGCTGGGAAAAATCAGAGGGATGCAGCGTGCGGCCCCCCCCCTCCTACACAGTCGCTCACCCTTTACAAGGCACAGGGACCTTGTCCTTCTAGAGCTACTTCTGAGGGCTGAGTCTGCAAGCGTGCAAAGAGCTAAAGGCATCGGACAGCTTTTGTTTGATGGTACAGTCTGGGTGGGCTGCGGAGAGAGAGATGGAGGGTAAAGGAAAATTGTTACGGGACAACAGGAGGAAGGGGGGGGGGGCATATCAGGATGGCGTCCCACCTGCTCTAACCCCCCGATGGGCTGACAAGACAAAACCGGAGTTGTTCTCCCATAACCGTGCACGCTGGCATCGCTCTCTTTATCATGTTTTACACTTTTCATAAATCTGAGCCGGCGTGTCCACAAGGGGTATTACTGTGAATTACTGAGCCACACTGACCACAAATGTGCCTGTAATCGAAAACATCTGCGCGGCTGGAGACGACCCAGGTCGATTCAGGATCCCTGGTGTATTAGCGCAGCGGGCGTTTGGTTTGTGGTGTTCGCACAGAGGCAAAGACATAAAGGGGAAAAGGGTGCCACCAGGGGACATGTACCTCAAGGTCCGATTCCATGTCACTTGTCAGGGGTGATATACATTTGGCATGCGTGTACATGAATGTGTATGTACGCTGTGTGAGTCGAGTGTGTGCGTATCGGAGGGTTGTAAAGAGGTCAGCGCTTCGCTAAATCCCCTTCTTCAGAGGAACACGTGTTAGCCTCCGTGTCTGATCTATCACCTGCCAGACAGTGAGGACAGGCCAACGCAGAGCCTCTGGGTGGGCGCTGACTCTCAGCTGCAGTCTGCCAGCTGTATCTGACACCCTAAAAAGCAAACAAGGCCTCATACATGTGCTGTTAGATAGACATGTTGGTGCTACAAGTGAAAAGCAAGAGGCAAGGGGTCAGAGGGCAGCCTGTATTTACAGTTAAGTGGACACACGGGCAAAACTGAGTCTGGCTTTGTAGACGTATGCTGCTCAAATGTATCGGCTAAGACTTTAAAGGCACCCATACAGTATAGACTTTTGCTATATCTTTATTTTGATGATGTAATCTTAGTGTATAGATTGGTTTCTGATCTAAGCCTATTGATTGGAAAGGGACCTGACAGTCTGTGATATTGGATATGGCTTTACTAATCTTTTGTGTATGTGGCCGGAGGAAAATAAGGCTGTAATGTTATCCCGGTAGCCACGTTCGCTCAGGAAAGACTGCTGATCCCTATCTGTGGTCGGGCGAGGGCGAGACAGCGGTGTAGGTTGCCAAAATAGTCTGGCAGCTTGTATTCATCCACCACATTTACAGCGGGTCTCAGAAAATCCCCACAAGCAAAGAATACACCACAGAAACACAGAGCTAAACGCTAAAAAAAACGGCGAGCGTTGACTTCCAAAAAAGCAAAAGCTTGAAGTGGCTTTTCATTGAAATGGTTAAAATGTCAGAGACTCAGCAGGGGTTGAACGCCGCCGTTTTAACGGGACATACTTTTTAAAACATGCTAATTTGCCAACACGATGACGCGATTACTCGATCAAAGATGAGCGCAGATTATCTTACGGCGCTACAACTACAAAAAAAACCTCAAAATAAATCTTCCATCGTCAGCAGAAAATAACAAGAGCGACTCGAATCACAGTCACAAAAAAAAAAAAAATGCTAATTCAGTCCAGAAAATTCTTGCATCATTTAACACCATACAGTAATGCTATGGGGATATTAACGCTGCTATTAGCTGCGGGCACTGAGTCCTGGCAGTAGTGACTGACACCATACCTTCCGCGAGTTGTAATTACGTGAGAGTTTTTCCATTGGACCCGTGACCTTTTATCAGCCTCAGCTGGACATTTAAGGGGTCACTGAGCGAGGCTGGTTTCCTCAAACAGCCGTCTGCTGCTACCTTCCCACCAAGCTCATCCAAACACTCGGCTGTGGCAAAGCAGAGAAGCCGGATCTGCCTGTCATCTACACTATCTTATCCGTGAGTCTGTTTGATTTTCCTCGAAGATACAAGACATAAAATCCATTTCTTGTTTCTCACATCCAAACTCTTGAGGAGGGATGGACTTCACACTCATGCAACTGCACCATGTTTATTCACTTTACACATCTTGCTTCAGCTGCTTCTTGCTAAAACTGTGTTGAGCTGCTTCACACACCTGAAGCCGCCAAAACCGGGCCTGGAGAACTTAAGTCAGCTGATTAGCGGCAGGTGTTACAGGGAGGAGGGGGTTTTTCCCTGCCCACCAATGGTGCTGGTCTATAATTGTAGCAGCTGGCACTTTATAATACAGGATGGCATGCTTAGAGCGGAGCTTAGAGGGTCCTTGTGGAAATATTAAGACACTTTTAGAACGACTGATCACATAAGTTCTCTTAACATCTTCTGCAGGGTGGGGCATTTCTTATTTCTTATGATGCTGCCGCACTGTAATAAGTAAAAAAAAAACAAAAAAACTTTGGGATGTCGTGAGGAAGTTTGTAATGTAATAAAGAATTTGTGAGGAAATATTTCTATGCTAATAGCGATAAGGCATGACATCTGCATTCATATTACACTATGTGATTATTCCTTTTCCATGACCAGCCCTCGGCCACTTGTGATCTTATTACATGAAGTAGGGCAAGCCGCTGTCCCCCACTGATTCCATGATCAAAGCCCCCACCCCGCCCCCAAGAGGTCACACCACGGCACTATGCCACGATTAAACGTCCTTTTCTCTTTTAATTGAATGCCATTACTTTCAGAGGATCACCTACTGTGCCACACGTCGCCGTGGCTGTGATGCCGTGTCTCAAGAGCGGCAGGCGGTGGAGGCTACGGCGTCAAATTCCCCCTCTTTCTCTCTCACGCGCACACAAATCGACTGTCCACAACAACGACTCAGCTCGGCCTGCCACAGAAAACACCCCGCCGTTTTTTTCCTCTAAGCACACGCTAATAGTTTCAGCTTTATTTCTGAAGCAATGCTGTTTTTTTTTTCTGGCTGAAAGTCAACGCCTCTGTGTGAGATATTCAGGCCGGGATGAAGACATCAAGAGCGTGCGCGTGTATAAATAGTGCTGTTATGGCAATACAATGGATGACCCTTCTTTCTGAGATGAACAAACACAGTTACGTCAGTACATAGTGAAGCTGTAGTGGAAGTGAACCAGGAGCCTGACATACAATCTTGTGTTACCAGCACAGATTGCAGTCGACTGCTGCTGGCTTCTATTATGAGACGTGTTTGGTGCTGGCAGAACACAACAAAACTGTATGACCAAGGTTTTATTTTAGGAAATTTATGACTGTTGTGTCTCTAAGTGGATCCTATAAACAAATCCTGCTTTTTATGTTAGGATATATATCATACAATCAGTGCGGATGGCAGTGGGCTGAACTCCAGAACCTAACCTGCTGCAATTTGTCTCTAAACTGGGATACAACGTTATTCTTAGTGAGTCTCTGGTCCTAACTTTGTCATCAGAGCTCAAATGATGTCCTATTAAATAAGTATTAAACACAGACACCGCTATAAAGCTACTATTTCTCAACTAAATTAAGTGTTGCTATGGTGGATCTAAAGCAAGGTCTGCCTCTGTGGGTCCCCCTCAGACAAAATCAAGACAACCGTGCCTCATTCTGGCATTCTGAGCCTCAGTAATGACAAAAATAATATATTTATATAGATTTGATTTTGTCACACCTATTTATTTATTTCTTTTTTCTTACTTCTATTGGTATTTGGTAATCATACTTTAACTGTTGGAAATAAACTTTCCATATTGCTTTGGGAGATGTAAACACAAGTATAAGAGGAATTTTATATTTTTTACATTTTTCATTTACGTATTTATTTTTTATTAGAAGTAAACTAAGTACCCATGGATGTACAGCCAGCTCTCACTGCATTACCTCGACACTGAAGAAAACGTAACAAACGTGATCATTCTCAGGCAAGTTCTGGAGTGTCTGGAGTTCAGATTTATGGATATGATTTCCTTGGAGCGTGTAAGTCACACTAAATGTAAAAATGTGTGTAACATTTTTTCATGCTCTGATTTGACCGCGTTATGACTCCAAGAAGGAGCACAATTTTCCGACACTAAATGTGTTGCTAAGAGTTTTAAAGTACCTCCATAAGCTGTGTGTCACAGACACTGCTGACAATCGGGTCACAATAACGTCCACACCGTAATAACCAACTTCCTGTTGTCCTTTCAGTATCTTTGCCTCATGTACAGTCTGAACACCCCTGATCTAAAGTAACTCTATGAAAAGAATATGTGCCATTGAAAAACATGACCTGAAATTCAACAAATAAATGACACATTGGCTTGCTTGCACATGACACTGGGAATGCAACGATTTTAGATTTTAGTGGTGTGAATATAGTCTGAGGAAAAATTCAAGGTTAATGTTTGTAATGCATTAATTTATTTCACAACACTATAGGTGTAGATATTATCACATAATATCAATATGTGCATATATCACACGATCATTTTTCTACTTGAGAAAACTGAGAACATCTTTTATGCAGATGTTGTGACCTTGACGGGATCACCGGCCGTTTTGGCGAGCGTTAAATTTATTTAATGGTGCAATGCTCTTTTTTTTTTTGCTTTGTTACTGTTGATTTTGTGGCACTGAAAGACTCTTAACACCACCGCTACTTTGTTGATTGTAAGTGACAGAAACACTCGGTGTAGCTGACGCTTTACGGTTACAACACGTGATGTTTTAAACTGAGGTTAATAGTGAAATCGTTGCACCCCTTCTCGACAAAGCCACTAGTGTTAAGGGTTATACTGTCACAATACCGTGCATAATTTATGCAAGAAAAATAGCTTTTGTGTATAAAATATCAGTGCACACTAAATATTAACATGGACATAGTGATGTTAGTGACAAATGTTGGCAGTACCCCAGTTCAAATAGAAAATTAATTTTGTTACTTCACGTGCCATCTTTGATTTCATATAATGAATTTGAAGTTTTTTAATTCATTTTTATCTTTTTAAATCGTATCACTGCCATCTGTGGTGTTACAAACTAAATATAAGAAATATGCTCCGAAGGACTTATAGAAAATTCATCAAATGGCTAAATTTGATATATTTGGTGACACAGACAAAACAGAAATTGTATTAAAAATGGGTTATAATTTCATCAGGCTTCTGGTTGCATAAAAGGGAGCCAATTGCCTACTGTACAGTCTCAATTCAGCACTAGGTATTATAATACTCCCTACAAAAGCATAACTCAGGGTGGAATAGTTCTTCTAGCTAAACACACAAATGCAAAATAACAAACAAACAAAAAGAAGCCCTCTTTCCTTGGAAAAAAGAAGGAAAAAAGAAAAAGAAAAATCTATCGGCTAGATTTTCCCTCTGTACTCCCAAAGGTCTCGCAGTGGAGGAGAAACAACACATGCAGGAAGTGAGGTGGGATGTTCGGAAAGCATTTAGTGGATCAATATGCCAGGCAAGAGAGGGGAAGGGAGGCAGACAGACAGAGAGGGTGAGAGAGAGAGGGGGTGAGGGAGAGAGACACCCAGAGCCCAGGGGAGAGGGAAGTCTTGAGGGAACAGCCTGTGCTTTTCAAGAGTACTGTTACACTTCTCAGTCAGTCTTGGTAGGAACATCCAACTCAGCAGCTTTTTCCACCCGTCTGAGTTAAACACGCGGCAGCGTGAGGAGCGGTAAGTGAGGCTTGTGGGTGATGTCACTGGTGTCTCCCCGAGGCCACGGTCGGCTTTAATATCTGATCACTGACCAGTCTGTGAGACTGTTAAACTGTATTAGATTCCCTGGCATGAGACAACTGTCTAGGCTTCAAATTTTGATCCTTACTCAAGATAGAGATAGAGCCTTTCCTTCTTCATTACAATACACAGTGTCACCCTGAACACCTGGCTTTTATTTCTTAAAACCTTTTTTTTATTTCGAAATATACATTTTTTTGGCCTTTCAAGCTTTATTTTGATAGAAACAGCTGAAGAGCGACAGGAAATGCAGGCAGAGACGGGAAAGAACCACAGGTCGGATTTGAACCCTGGGCCTCTGCAGCAAGGACTGAGCCTTCGCACATGGGGCGGTGGCTCTACCAACCGAGCTAAACACCGCCCCTTTATTAAAACCTTTTATTCTAAACTCACTATGAGCTAAATACAGATATTTTAAACTAACCACTTAACAGGTTTAAAAATGTTTAATCACACAAGTCCCACACAACAGCTTAATTATTTAAATTAGAATAAAACACACAAGCAAGAAGAATGAGAACAACAATATTCAACAATATTTTTTTTGCCTTTTTCAATGTTGGTTTTATGTTAATGTTCTTTAATTCATTATTTTCTTGAATTGTTGAGACCAATGAGCCCTGTTTAAAACCCATTAAAGCTAACAATTGTGGTACAAAACTCCAAGATCTGATTTCTTTGCATTTTTTAAAATCCATATTAAGACCTGGAGACTGAATCATTGGGATGTTGTTTGTTTTAACTGATGTTGATGAATTTATGGCTTTTACCGTAGATCTTTTGCGCCGCTCTGTGTCTTGTATCTGTTTTTAATTTGACTTGTTCTTAATCTGTCTTGGCCAGGACTCTAACTTTAATCTAAATGGAACTTTTCCTGGTCAAATAAAGAAATATATATATATTTATTATCAATAAATGTACCATGTATAAATGTATGAAAAATGCTTCTCAGTTTCACATTTAAAAAGCTGGAACCAGATCGTTCTTGCCAACATTCACATGGTTGCTAAAACATTTTTAAAGATGGACAAATCAAGTATCTGAGTGACTCTTTCAGACCAGATAATAAACTTACCCTCTTTCAGCATGCCAACTTTAAGACATTTCATGAAGCGGCAGGCCTGGCACGACTTGCGTCTCCTCTTGGTGATCTCACATTCATTGGTGGCCGGACAGCTGTATTCAATATTCCCTAAAGAAGATTTAAAAAAAACAAAAAAACATGTTGTCATTAATTCTGTGAGGACAAAAGGTGCACATCAGTAATTAGGAGCAATTAGCTTTAAGAAGCATAAAGAGACTAAATCAGAAACGGTCAACAACAGGAATAGAAAGCCAGTGAAAGAGACAACACGCATGTGCGCGCGCACACACACACACACACACACACACACACACACACACACACACACACACACACACACACGCACACACACACACACACCTGTCCCAAGGTGACCCCGTGTGACTCTCCTGAAGGAGAGGAGGGTTTAGTGGCATTTTGATGGGACATGTAAAAAGCACCTCCCCGCCCTAGAGTCCCACCCCCATTTTGATTCACAGATAAATTAGCTTCATTAAAGCAGTGCGTCCTTTCTGCAAACGCTCACCGCGACCCCTTTCCAGCCCATCCTTCTTCACCTAAAGGATGATGGGAGAGCTGCCCTCCCTCAACAACACAAGGGCTAAGAGATGGACGCACAGCCGAGAGCACTGCATAATGTTCTCCAGTAAAGACCAAGAGCTGCTGTTAGACACGCCAATCTAAGGCTCCCATATCATGTAGCAAAGCTCAATGTATTATTCAAGTCCGTCTCGGCGGTTTGTTGGCTCACTATGGAAATATTTCCTATGCAATTTAATCACTCTGGTCCAAAAAAAGCCAGAAATGCAGACATATTGAATCTGCTGCTATGTAACCGCTGTCTGTTTTTCTCACCAAGTTCCGGTTAACATTTTTTATTTTGGGGGGGGTGGGGATCATTACGCGGTCACTTCAAAAGCTGACACGACCCCAAGAATCCAATGACAAATCCTCTTTCCCAAGTATCCAAATCCCTTGATTGAATGTTTAAACAATGTCCCGTAAGTCCAGAGATGTATTAATGGTACCTAAAAACAGCAAACCAGGTGTTGTCTGTTGCAGATCTGCCAGAGCCGCCCTCCACCAACACACACACACACACACACACACACAATCCCCTGTTGGTCAAGGAGAAGGTGCCAACATTTGTCAGGATCCCTGGCATAGATGGTGCCAGCAGGGTCACATGCACAGTGAGGGGCCCGGGGCACCATGCCAGGATGTTGGCAGCGGCTGCTGCTGGTTTCAGGATAAAGTCTTTTAAACTGAGCGGAGTTAGAAGGAAAATACAGCGCAGTGCAGTTCTCATGAGTAGAGACGCATGCTATGTACCGAGTTTATACTGCAAACTAACTGTATACTGCATGTGCTATATACTAATTCTGATATTAAACTGTTTATACAGTAAAATACAACAATTGGTTGGTTTCTGTTTGCATTTTGCAGCACACTGTGAGGAAGTGATGGACATCAACCATACAGTGTAACGCATCGCATTTTACCGTCGTACAACAGTCCTGTACACCTGTCAGTGAAACGATGACGATCCATAAGTGCCTGGAATCTCAATTTACTGCTAACTGCAGAGAAAAATACAGCGTGTCTGAGAGAGGAGAGCGAACGCAGGAGTGTCTTTTAGTACTCATGCTGACTTTTTTTTTTTTAAGTAAACTTATTTTTTTCTCGCTTACCTTTTCTTTTATTTATGAACGTATTGTGTAATCATTTAAAAAAATAATACAAATTCAGGGCATATATATATATATATAATCTATATATAATGCAGAGGATTTTCATCAGTTTAGAAAAGGTCACATTCACTGTTATTAAAGGAAACATTTTATACCTGAATGGATCAAAAATAACCTGTGTGCTCATGATTGTGTGTGTGTGTGTGTGTGTGTGTGTGTGTGAGGGGAGGGGGTTGCATTAGGGGTCCACAATAGTCTTAAATTGCCTACCTCTAAAAGCTCACTGTCGGCATACCCTCTTAGTTAATCAGGTCTTGTGTCCACCTTTATTTCTCAAAGGACATTTCAACCACTCTAATATCCTTCCTTAACCTCTCTTATTTTCCCTCTAAATTTTGATATATTGTTATGCCATGCTATTATCCACGTGCTCATCTCCACTCAAGTCGGACCTCTCCTTGTCCTCCTCGTTTACTGAGGCCGGGACCCCCCTTCCTGATTACCATTCCATTAAAGCGGCTTCTCCTTTCAGAGAATGACCACGTCCCCTGTCCCTCTGCCTTATATTTGGAGGACTCCTCAGTGTCTCTCTCTCTCTCTCCCCTTCCTCTGTTATTGCCCCCGATAACACGTGCCTGAGCTTCTAATTGGCCCCTATCTCCCCCCCCTCTCCCCTTGGGTGTGAGCTGGAGGGGCCCGGGGGCAAAGAACAGATCCACACCTCCCACCCTCCTTTCTCCACTTTCTCCCAATGAAATGCCTGGTTCTTAATTACAGTCACCCAACACTGATTGTTATTGACTGAAACTCCCGCGGCTCAGGACGAATGACGGACAGATTAGGTTCATTATGGGCCTGTCCTCCACGAAGGAGAGCGAGCGGAGGAAAAAGAAGAAGAAGAGGGGGGGATCTGTGCAAGATGACACAAAGTCACACATGAGCACTATTTACAGTCCTTCCCTGTTGCTGGTCAGATTGAGACACGTGTGGCCTTTAAATGATCAATAACTGAACATAAACTGGTAAAATTAGATTGAAACAATAGTTTGATTTTTTTTTTATTTAAGCTATCTGATTGTCGGCCTTTCATAAACGTCTGCTTGGCAGCAATATTAATAAGAAGACATTAATTTCTGTTTCAGCAAAAGTACATACTGCTGAGTTTATCAAGAATATTTAAGCAGCAGCAGAAACACTGTTAGAGTTGAAAACATATCCCTATCATTTAAGTCACTATTTTGTACTTCCAGAAGAGCAGAAACAGGAAGATATAATACCTGTTAAGTGTGTTGGGCTACAGGGAAGCACAAAAAGTGATTACAGAGAGCGTCAGAGAGCTTTACCCTGAAGACCAAGTGAACTAACCATGGTTTTTATAAAATAAAATAAAATTAAAAGAGCGTTCCAGAGGGGTTTGTACAGACAACATTTTCTTTTTTCAAATTGACCTGCCTCGATGTGGCCAAGGCCTCACTAACCTGCTGTCTAACTCCAGGTCTACAGATATAAATCCTGCAGATAAAAATTCAAAATTCTGCATATTCCGCATAGTCTCTGTCCAAGTCATTATTCTGGAACAGCTCCCACACATGGCAGAGTCGATGCCAGACGTATGATTCACATGCAAACACATCAAAACATCACAACCCAGAGCAGATTTACAATCTGGGCCTAATGCCTGCTGTAGATTCTTGTAATCACTACCTTGTAATAGTCCCATAAGTGCAGAAGGTCGGATACCAGCGCACACGGAGCACAAGACAACGACTCCTCATCAGGTCAATATGCTTTCCTGGCAATCACAACTGTCATGGTAAAGCTAATGAAAAGTATTTGGAACCATCATGGAAATAATAGCACGTTTGTATGTACACTTGGATTCTTTGCAGCATATTCAACTGCCTGGCAAATTACAACTGGGAAAAATATTATTCTCAGGTGTAACTGGAAGCGTACGGATTCTAGAGATCAACTAAGATGAGCCAGTAAAAGAAGAAGAAGAAGTGTGAAATACCTTGTATCGTCCTTTTGAAAAAGGCTTTGCAGGCCTCACAGGAGGCCACCCCATAGTGGTACCCTGAGGCAATGTCGCCACACACCAGGCACAGCCTCTTGGGAATGGCATTGAGCATGTACTCGCACTTGATTGGCGAGTCGTCCGCCACGACGCCAGAGCACTCCTCGTAGCGACGTAGGCAGGCGGCACCACCGCCGAGCATGCCTGGGTTGAACATTGGCGGGGAGTCGAGGGTGTGTGAGTGTCTACTGCTGCCGTTAATGTAGCCGCCGCTGGCGTCAGAGTTGCCGCTGGGACTGTGGTGGCTGCCGGTGTCTACTAGCGAGGAGGACGGACTGGAAGGCTCGGTTTTGACATAAGACCCACAGCTCGAGGTTAGGTGCCGGTCCTCAGAGGGCATTCTGGTTAGCAACCTGGATAAAACACACACAGGACGAAAACTGCAGTTAGCTTTGGTGCTGAACGTACAGTAAATATAATAAAAACTACTGAGCTGCTGTAAGATTTAAAAGTGAGAAATCTGGTAATCAAACAGAGTATTTGACAATTTACAAAGGAAACATCGCAAATGCAAATAAGAGCTGATTTTCTAGAGACACAAAGAACCTTACATGAGCGTAAATACACATCAGAAGACTGCAGTATGAAGGAAATTATCACCACTAAAACGCCTGACAAGATGTACCGAGCGTTGCTTTCCTCCATCATCGCCCGATCACTCTGCAAGAGATTCATCAGCTGTGATGGAGCGCGCCGGGTTCATCTGAGTTTGATAGATTATGTTACAGACACAACCATTTATGTGTTGGAATGCCAGGTGATATACTACAGTAGCTTATTTCCTTCAGGCAAAATGGTAACTAACGACCATGTCAACAGATGCTCCATACATCTTGCAAACAATGCCCACAATTGGTCGGCTGCCAGAAGTAAATGAATGAATGAATGAAACTTCAGAAGGCTGTTAATGGATGGAGAGAGGTGTTACACTCAGCATATGGAGGATCATGGGTAATACATGACCCAATCAATAGTACCGGTTAGTTTGCCAAAGGACGGTGCCGGGTTACGGTGGACTTCGGTGTGCGTTTGGAGAGGCTGAGATAAAGATGCTGACCTGGGGTTAAGTTCCCCATTCCCAAATTTAATTTTATATTTTTTTTATATATTATAAATTTGGGAAAAGACAGAGTTACGGGGAAATGTTACACATCTCTTTAACGTCTTCATGAGGGATCCCACCTCTGTAGCTCTTGTTATTAAATGGCTATTTGGCAGTTTCTCTTTATCCGAATCGAGGAGCTAAAATCATTCGTTGTCAGGCTTTTGAGGCAAATCTGTGATTTTGAGCTCGAGATAAATAAAATCGACTAGACTTGAATTTTTACTTGACTTAGATGGAAAGCATCTATCTCAGTTGCCAGATAATTACCAAGTATAATCAGACGCGATCATAAATAAAAGTTTCCTGGCACCGCTGTATGTGCTGCTTAAAAACTTGAGTTGTCTTTTTCATGGCAGATTTTTATTTGTAGAGCTTAAAGAGGATACAAAGTTATTTATTTGCAATGTAAAGTTTTATGTAAGAAGTTATGTACTTTATTTAAAAATGTGGCCTGACACAATAAATAACCACTACTCCTGCTGCTTGCTGAACACCAGTATAAAGCCTCTGTATGTTGTTGTGCTGTGTCGCTTCAGTAATACCCGCTCAAACAAAGCATGAAATGAGTCCCGGGTCTGAGTTAGAACTGCTGGCTCTGTCTGTCAGAGTCGGTGCTGATCTTACAGCCGTACATGCTTGTGGGTTTTAAATATTGGGTGAGAACAGTGGAAAGTCATGTTAAGAATGTCTGAAACTAACAGGAAGTTAATGCTGACCAGATTCCTCTGAACTTTTCGCTGCCTTCTGGGGGGGCTGCCCCTGCTGTTTTCGAATTTGGTGTTGTGGTTAGGAATGTATTTTCCCTCCGCTGCCTCTTTGCATAAGTGTTTATATAAAGCCATGAAGTCATCAGGGCTCGACAACATGAAACCTCCCTTTTAACTGCGAACGGGTAGCGAGTGGAGGGAGGAGGAGGAGATAGCCTCCTACCCCTGGGCCCAGATCAGATCTATTGATCCTCTGCTTCCTTCCTGTTCCAGATGAGGCAAGAAAAAATAAACCCTCCTCTTACGGGTCCCAGACATTCCTTATGCATTTTTAATCAGTCAGGACTGTTAACATAGTGCGAGATGGAGCGATACAACATTATGTTAAGTCTTCATTGTGTGGCTGTTGCGGTTTATAAAACATTCACAAGGTTCATGTTAAATCTTGTTAGCAATCAGCATGCACCTATAGTCAATTGGAAAGTATATTTTCTCCCATCTGAGGGAATTGGAGAGAGCGGCGTGGTAACAGTTAATACATCATCGCAGCCAGATAGGGGGATTCCCTAAGGAATAGTACATTGTGGCATATGTAAAAAGTAGTTCATTCCACACTTAGCACACAGTAACGCTGGGGAGATGTTTTTTTGTTAGGTTTAATGGAAATTTCTAATGGGTCCTTTCAAATCTGTCGAAATGAAATAATGGCACGAGCCACCAATTCGCGCAGACAGAAATAGCTTCATAGTTTCATAATTTGGTTTCCCCCTCTTATTATAAAGAGACAGAGTTTTCTAAGCGCAGCCTGACTCTCCTCAACCTGCCCCGCTTCCCTAGGCAACACACACACACACACACACACACACACACACAAAGTGAAACACGCACAAACGCATTGCACCTAATATCTAATGGGGTAGTGTTTGCTCCGCCGCGCAGAAAAATGGTACAAACTGAGCAGACAAGCAAGACTCATCAGACAGACGTGAAGGTCACCTGCCTTCTCTACTCTGCTGTTTCTTACAGGCCCAGACGGTCTCACAATGGACACCTCGGAGCAGCAGCCACACAGGTTTCACTCTGCTCACCACACCGAAAGAAACAAAGTGTGTAGACACGACCGTCCAAAATTTTTTTAACACGACCGACCTGACCTGCCGTACACACTCGGTGACCAGTTTTTGTTTAAAAAAAAAAAAAAATCATTTTTATTTATTTTATTTTGGAGCCAAAGTGTGACGAGTGTGAAAATGTCCCACCAGAGCAGCTTAAAATCTCACATGTTTCTGTGTGCGTGCGTGCATGCGTACGTGTGTGTGTGTGTGTATTTTGGCATGCCTCCTAATGCTGGCAGTGTTGCAGATCCCCTGCTTCCCTACATAAATCCTGAATCCATCCACCTCTTCTCCAAACCATGAAATATGTTTTCCAGCCTCCAAAATTCTGCACAATAATTTTTTTACCAGCAGTCAACCCCCCCAAAGAAACCCCTTATATTATACGTATTCAAAACAGTTCTGCACAATGACCTCATCCTCGATGTGAGAAGGGTTAAAAATCTGATTCTCCATATTTTACTATCTATTTTCCCACTGAGGGGAAATATTATTGTTAAGCTTGGGTTAAGCTTGTAGCAAGGAACACAGCGTAAATCATGGTGCTGAACACACAGTTGAACATGGAAGCGCAGAAGGACAGAGGCAAGGAGCCATGCATGAAATTAGTTCATTAATCTTTCTATGATAGGCTGTCCTTGTTTGGGGCAAACTCTATCAGCTTTAAACTGAGTGCCCCTTCCTGCCTGACACATAGATTACGCTGTTAGTCCGCGGCCGAGGTGTCTGGGAAATGAATGGTCATGCGAACGGGAAAATGGGATACCGTGTGTCGCCCAAGTGTTAAGTAGTAACAACAACATGCGCGTGACAGCGTTTGGCACAAATGAAGGTCATCAAAAAAAATAAAAAATGTGTGTACGTATATTTAAATGCATGATTCATCAGACGCTGCTGCGAATAATGAAGTCGAGAAAAGACATTAGTCAAAATACATTTTAAAGCACGTTTTAACGTGCCACAGAAACTGTTTTTTTAAATCCGCAAGCTGTGAACGTGTTCGTCGTCTGCTCAAACCTTCAGATAAATGCACCTAAATCACAGCCTCTCAACCATAAACTAAATTATAAAGAAAATTCTGGTTCCCATCTATCAAGCGCTACATTTTTGCATTGTTGTGTCCATAAAAGATCTTTAGTTTCCTTGTTCGGTGAGTCAGTGTCTAGTGGATTTATTTGCTGTCTTTGCCTCCAAACTGTGGGGTAGTTTACCTCACTCAAACTTCTCAAGACGAGATTTAGGCTTGGCTGGACAGACGATACTGTTTTAAAAAATATATTATTCCTTGTCTAATTTACATATTGTCATACTTCTTCCTGTCTCTTCACCTGTGTATGTATTTTCGGTTTTATATGTTCAATTATGTGTGCATGATTCACTTTGCTGCATGACCAATTTTCCATCCAGAAAAATCTAATTTAGGGCTGCAACTTATTTATGTTCATTATCTGCAGATTAATTCTTAATTGATCGTTTGTCGTCTACATATATCTTGCTAGGGATAGAGATATTTTCTGTCACAGAAGACTACGAAAACCACCACTGAACAGAGACATTGTTGCCGTTAATCTTCCGTTAATCGATTAACTGACAAATTGTTTTAGCTCTAATAAAACCGAAGTTTGTATTCACTTGCTTTGCTAAGTTCCAAAGCTGAAGAAGGCCATGCGATTTGGTTAAAAGCTCTGCGAATAAGTAAGTGGGACTTCGAATATTTGTCACAGACTCGTGTCCCCAAGGCGGAGAATCAATCTGATGGCTACTGTTTGTTTTGAAGACGGCGAAATATAATTTTTCTTTCTTACAAAATCTTTAAAGCTACAACTCTCGACTGAGAAAGTATGTCCTGGTACTACGTTTATACTGCATGGCAGTATAAATATACCTTGTTTCTGCTTCTGTGTGTCTCCAACACACATGCACGCACGCACACACACATGCTCGTAGACAGAACTTCCAGCATATGGCCTCTTCAATGTCACTGCCACGAGGAGAGATTGCATAGATTTCCCACATGGATGATGTCTCCTTACCTGGAGTATCAACCCCCATCTACATACACGTCCACCACCTCCAGGAAATTGCTCTCCCTGCAAAGTCAAACACACCCCTAACTGCCTTTTAAAAAGAGACAGAAGAAGGAGGTTATGGGGGAGAAAGAATAAACGAGCAGAGACTTAAGCCGTCATTGGGAATCAGAGGGGGACTCATGAGGGACAGTTACGATATTGATTTCATAAATAAACAGAGATGGCCATCGATCCTAATGTTATTTTGCATTTCAATTACTGCCCAGAAACATAACCTTCAAACGTCTGCTTCTCCACAGTAATAACATCCACTGATAATCACAAGCGAGTCTTGTCCGGCGCAAATTGGCTTTTCTCTCTGTCCCTCCGTCCCTCTCTCTCTCTCTCTTCCTCTCTCCCTTCTTTTTTTCCTCCAAATGTGTAAATGACACAACTTTGCATTTGCCTAATGGTATTAGGGCATGGGCTGAATTTCAAGTGAGACTCAAGCTGATACAGTAAGCGCTCCGGTCAATTGACACAATGCAAATTAACGTGGTGAAGAGGAATTAAGTTCACAATGTGAGACCTCGTGAAGCTACGATGAGGCCCATTAAATTAAACATGCTGGCTGACCCACACTCCATGATTAGACGCACTGCTTCCTTCACTCTCTCTCTCCCTCTCGCTCTCTGTGTTAATTTCATTTGATCAATAAAACAAACTCATTCTAAGAAGTCCTCTCTTGCTTCTTGAATTCAGAGCACACGAAAGCCACATTCATGTTTTGATTGAATAGCTGCTGCTGCTGGAAAAAAAAGCGTCCATCTACATCCTGATGAATACAGAGTCCTTGACAGGCTGCCTAAAGGATATATCTATATCAAGAGGGGGTCATGACATGTAATGAAGTTATTTCTCCCTCCATGCCGTCACATAGCACCACTCTACCAAAGAGCTGGGCTGTACCCTCTTATGCAGCAGCTATCGCCATTAATACACACGTCAGTCTGAACACTTGTGTTATGAGGAAATACAGCAGTGTTTTGAATTGTTTTTATCTCTGGTCATTTTTTCCTTGAGGTTCCTCATGAAAACTCTGCTGCTGGTAAAAGAAAAGTTGGAGGGAGCACAGCACTCTCCCACCACCTGCTCTCTCCATCCGTCAGTGGACTCGTAGGTCTGCTTGGCTCTCCATCAGCCAACTATCACAACTTTTAAAAATGGGACACATCACACCCACGGCACGACGTTTTAATCATTTCCATCCATTTGGCACAAAAACAATCGTGACCCTGTTACTTAAAGTGCAGTGATAATGCTTTCCATGCAGCGCAGAAAGGTGTGCTGCAAGCAGCCAACTTTGTCCACTCACTGGAGTGATCAAGCAGATTGTAAGACGCTGGGCTTCACAGCACAACGCTTAAACGTTGGAAAACTCTGTTTGAATTTGAAAAGAACACCCAAATTTATTATTCCCCACATATCAAATATCATCTCATTAATCTCTGTGTCAAAATATTTCATGTGGTAGACACACTTTAAATTACCACCACGACATTTCACTGTGCTGTTTAATATCATGGCAACTTCCACTTAAAAAAAAAACTCTTTACAGTGCACGTCAGGAAGCAACTCCAGGAAATAATATTATACTGTATTTATAAAAATATATTCTCATATGAGAAAAAAAACACTAAAATTAATTAAGTTTGCAGTGTAGCTTTTTGTGTTCTCTCTTGATTATGATGCATAATTATGATTATGATTGTTTTTTATCTGTTTATTTGGTTATTAACAAGACTACAGTTGTTTCTCACAACACAACATGAGCATGTATACAACTCGTGTAATAAATGCAGATGCAAGGCATGATAAGATGATAAGTTTCTCTTAACAGACACAGTCAGGTGTTTCCATGATATGGCACCGCTAAAATTAGACCCCAGGTCAGTGTGTGATTCTTTGGTCTCATCCGTATGTGCGCGCACATGTGTGTGTTTGTGTCCATGAATGTGTGTGTGTGTGTGTGTGTGTGTGTGTGTGTGTGTGTGTGTGTGTGTGTGCATACATTTGACCACTTGCGTTTATGCATTCCTGGTTGGTTTGCCTGTGAAGGGCACCTATGAGGACAGCAGGTGGAACGCAAGAAAATGGATCTGATTTATTAGAGTAAACTGAACGATAACAACATTTTGACTTTGAGTGTAAATGATGCGGTTGTCAAAACTGCCACGGTTAATGATATTGAAATCACAGAGACAGGATTGATCATCTTGAAATCAGCAATTTCTTGTTAAACATTCGAAGAAGAGGAAAATCGTGTGTCTATGTTTTTATAATTAAGATAGAACATTTTAGAATTTTCTGAAAAAAAAAAGTGTCTACTCTGAATTTTTATTTTTTATTTTCCTCACCCCAGAATTCCAAATGATGAATATACAGTTTAATTTCCTCTTTAATTCACACTTATAATTGCAGGTTTTAAGGTTTTTGGTTTCAAATTTGGTTCTAAAAACACGAAAACAAACATGTGTGGATATTTTATTTTAAGATTAAAACATAAATTCCAAACACCAAAACGTCTAATATATATTATGGTATTTACGTGTATGTACAATTAAATTTTACATTTATTTATTTTTCCGCTGAAAAAACACTTCATGCAGGTGGAAAATTAACTTTAAAATGTAAACATGTACACTTCATGCAGGTGGAAAATTAACTTTAAAATGTAAACATGTAGCAGCACCTGACAGATAAATGGTCAAATATAGCAGCCACTCAACAATAAATCATAATTTTGTGTCTAAAATCGACTACCCGCTTTCATATTTTATCAGCTTTTGGCTGGTGGCTTGTGTCCATTTTCCATTCATCCTTGATATTCAGTATATTCAGTATGTGTATTTATATTTGTTAATAATTTTTTGCAATTATGTAAGATGCCTGATAAGATTATAGTAGTTGTTGGTAGGAGAACAATCTTAATCTGAATCCGCCTCTTCAGATGAGACGTGTCGTGAGAGTTGGACACTACAGTTGCAGAACCTCTCACCTCGGGCCAAAAGGTTGGTCATAGGGCCAAACCAGGGGATTATTAATAGCATTCCCTGAAGACAAAGTTAACTAAGCACAGCTTTATGTGACACTAAAACCACAGATTTACAGTATGCAAGTATAAGAGGAACTATAATTACTTCCAGGTGGCAGACTGTATGACAGCATCGTTTTTATACATAAAGATATCACATGTTGGAGAAGTTACGATGCTCTTTTGTTAAATAGACTGTGCAAGTTACCTACAGTTTGTACTAATGACATGCTGGTTTATTTAAAAGCTTTGACATGGTTTGCTCTCTTTAAATAATATATGATCAACATACTGTAGCAAGTTAAACAAACTCAGACGCGGCATTAATCCCAGAAGGAGCACAGTTATAGTACAAAAACGTCGAGTTGTGAATTTTAGGTGAGTCATAAAAAGTGCCTACAGTATGCATACATTTACATTATGTACACGCATACATTCACGTAAACAGCTCCAGACTCACCAAAATACACATGCATATTATTGTGTGCATCCAGGTGTACACAAACATACAGCACCGCAAACATAGCAACACAAACACATACACACACACACACACACACACACACACACACACACACACACACTTAGACCTGGCTCAGGGTCACCACAGGTTAATAGCGTCGCATTGTTGCCTTTGTCTTCTGTATAATTTCAATGTGGCTTGAAATGATTTTTAACATATCATAAAAAATATATATAATAACTTTAAGCCACAGTTTGAATTTAATGGACGTGTACTGAATGCAGGTTTACAGATTCTGGAAATTGATGATTGTGCGAAAAAGAAGAGCACAGGATTGTACTGCAATCTGCACAGGAATTGCAATATTGAATGTCAAAGCCCCAAAAGACAGCACATGAGACGGATATATTTAAACACATAAAAAAGAAATGAAACCGAGGTCTGCTACTTTTTTGTGAGCTATCACAACAAATTCTCTAAACACTTGTGGTTGAACATTAAACTCCTCAAACAATTTCGAAACGGTCAAAGAGAAATTAGTACTTATTAAATTAAAGTCCATCCTGACATGATGTGTGCTGCACTTTTCACTGAAACAATTTGAACTATCAGCGTTGTCACTCTGACTCTGTTTGACTGAAAAGCTCAATGACACATTTGTGACTTGAGTCAAATCTAAAATACAACATAAAAATTAACAAGGTGTACATTTCTAATGCAGCTTGATGTAACGTGTGTGAAATCCACAACAACTTTTGAATAATTGTTATTAATCCCTTCTAAATAAAGTACTAACTTTTGAGTGTAAACTGCTTTATCATTTCTCTTTCTAAACAAACTTTTGTTACTTTACTTTTTTTTCTGCTTGTATTTATCTCGAGCCTCCGGTGCAGTTATAGATTACACTAAATTAGAATTAGTCTAATATGACAGAGGATGCTTCTTCGTTGTTCGTAGAAGGGGTTGCAGACTTAAATATTCCTAATCACAGTCCTGTAAAAAGTGCTAAACAGGTTAAACCTTTCCAATCCCATCTACAGCTTAACATTAAGGATCCCAGTAAAGGATCTCCTCGTCTTACTCGGTCCAAAGAGGAGCGTCGTTCCAGGCATGCGAGGAGTCTGGTAATGAAATACAAATGACTCATGCTTCTTTTGAGTTTCTTTGAATTCTAATTTCCCTGAGATACCGTAAAACAACCTACACTTGAATGTTAAACCCAAATGAAGTAACAAAACAGATGTAAGTGATAACCAAACACAGGCAGACAGTCGAATGTCTTATGTGCCTCTCAAGAACACACTCACACACAGACTGGGCGATAGTACAGTCACAGTTTTCTTTCCCTGGGACATCGCCGGACACCGGCTGCTGCCAGAGCACAGTTGTCTGGATATCGTCTGGATTAGTCTGCCTCTGGCTCTTCCCTGTGGTTGAGGTTAAACCCTGGATCCTGATGCAGAGCTAGACAGCTGTAGGGCAACCGTCCGACCCAGACTCCCTGCGGGCTTCGCTACTGCAGCCTCACTGACACTACTGAGCTCTGTTGTCCCGTACACGGGGAGGTGGAGCTGAGGAACTCCATAGCTCCCATAGAAATAGTTCACTTTATGCATGTTATGTTGTTCACAAATGATTTAAAACACAGATTTCCCCTTGTGATTTTTCCTCCTTTATGACACAAAACACGTAAAGAAGTAAATGAAATTCTGTCACCTAAAATGGGAACAACAGTTGAGATGAAAA
Organism: Larimichthys crocea; assembly: GCF_000972845.2. Lineage (NCBI taxonomy): Eukaryota > Metazoa > Chordata > Actinopteri > Sciaenidae > Larimichthys > Larimichthys crocea. The sequence goes on from NC_040021.1 coordinate 11,290,623, forward strand.
ATAAACAACGAAGCGGGAAAAGATGTGGAAAAAAAAGATGCACCTACTGGTTGTGGTAGCAGAGAGGGTCAGGGATGCACAGTTCGGAAACATCCATCAGTCCACGTTAAGCATTCCAGGTGTTGCAATAAAAAAAACAGATAAACAAACAGCTGGGGAAAAGCTGGAGGAGGAGATCAGTTCCTAAGTCTCCACATATCTTGATAAAATGTTGGTTAGGTGTTCCTGGGTGTTGTCTCCCCTCCCTCCCCTGTTCAACACACACACACAAAAATAAATGAAAAAAAAAAACCTTCTGCCTCGGCCCGACAAACTCCAGTCTGCACAGGTGCTGCACACTCAGGCTCAGGAGTACGTGTGGAGAGAGAGAAAGAGAGAGAGAGGAAGAAGAAGAGTGGTGGTGTTATAGAAAGAGGAGAGAGGAGGAAGAACCTGAGGTAAGAGATGAAGAGAGGAAACAGGAAGTAAGTGCAAAGAAGAGCAGAAAGAATTAAGATCAGGGGAGTGATGGAGAGAGAAAGAGAATAGAAGATAGAGACGGATGGATGGAGAGCAGCAGTGGTGAGAGCGCACTCAGGCTGAGTAAGTCAGTGAGGGGATTGAGTCTCCATTGAAGACATGGGGGCTCTTTAAGAGCAGAGAGGAGTGGTTTGGTGCATATGGAGCAGCTGCTATTGGACACTTTCAGGAAGGCTGTCCTGAGTGCAACCAATGGGGACGGAAGATTACTGAGATGGGACGGACTATTGGACAACCAGTCGGTGTCCAGTCATTCACAAGGGAGCGCTGCAAAACACAGAGACACAGGCAGATCTCCTTTAAGAGACAGAGACAGATAAATGGATGAGGAGTCAAAGTTTGTGTTTACACCCGCAGAAGTGAACTGAAGTGAACAGTAGTCATTCTTACAAGCAGCACGTTCACCGAAGGCGATTTAAACAGTCTGTTTACTGTGCTTTAAAAAGGCTCAGTGCCAGATTATGGAGCTAAACTGTTCCCTTTAGTCTTTTATCCTCCCCATGATAGATCTGGCTTTCCACAGCCGGGCCTCTCCTTTAAAGTAATGGCAGCTGCTTCTCACCAACCACACTGCAAAGAGAGGGGATCTGCCAATCCCGAAAGAGGCAGAGGATGTAAGAAACGGAGAGTGATAATGACCTCGGCAGGAATGATAACGATGACGATGACAGACAAGTTTGAGTGGATCTTTACCACGTCTGTGTAATATGGCAGCCATCAGAGGAAACCCAAAGCTGCCCCCCCAACCCCACCACCACCCGCCCGCACTGCCCCCTCCAACCCACTTCATCAACCCACATTTTCCTGATCGATGCAAAACCCATCACACGCTCTTATTGATCACAGCGTTGCTGTGTCGCCAGAAGCCTCGGGACAGACTCTGTTTCCCAACAGTCTTTTAAATAAAAAGGAATTATACATTTGAACGTTTTCTTTTCATGTCAGCCCAAATCAAAGTCACAGGAGCAAAGGGGCGATTGGCTTTAATAAAGGAGCTGTGCATTCTCAATTAAATTTTTGATCAATATTTTGGCATTTAATGTACTTTCCTGCAGGAGGAAAACCAGGATATTCCCACTGATCTGATTAAGACATCCAGACATAATCAATAGAGGAGATATGTTTATGTTTTTAATGAGGCAGAAAGAGAAGGCTGGCTTGGTTCTGAATACTGGAGAAGTTAATTAAATAAAAAAGTAAATGTCTGTTTTAAAAAAAAAAAAAGATATGCTAAATTTAGAGTGCATGTAAAAACATCTCAGCTATTCAGACATTTTATTGCACTTTTTTGTTAAACTGGAGAAACATAATCAAAATTGACATTCTCATCTATCAGGGTGGTTTTTTATTTCAGTCTATTCCTTATTAAAGATTCACTGCACTTCATTTTGCAGCTCCATTCTTATGTTTGTTTATGTTTCTGATGTTTGGGCCATATTGTAAGTCCAAGCCTCATCTGCCTCCCTCCCTTCTGAGCCAGCCAGCTTACACGGCGAGGGGGACACCTGGCTTCACGACATCTGACAGGAAATCTATTGACCGCACAATATGTAATCCCACAATAACGCTATCGGCAAAGGAAGAAACAGTAATCCAAATCTCTGTATTTGAGATTTTAGCTCTTTAAGTCTGGGATCTAGACTGTGCACTTAAAGGCAGCAGTTTACGTTTTCATCATAGTTTTGCTTCTTCATTCTCGGTGATGTAATCCTTATATCTGCTGCCTCTGAATGCTGGAATAAGGCCGGTAACTTAACAGAGAACAGATGGACAGAAAAAGTAGGGTTGGGTTTATTTTTGGAGTGAAAATTTAGGCTTATACAGTATGCACAGCTGAAAATGTGTGCACACATGAACAAAGAACACATAAAACCTGAATCGTACTTGACGGGAACGTTTCTAAAAGCAGATTGGAAACTCTGAGATTTAACTGTCGGTGCAATCAGCAGCTTGTTTCTGGAAAGTGAAAAAAAAAAAGAGAACCAATCGTTATCTGTCAATAAATAGTAATTACATGTTGAGTTGAGGAACACAACATCCCTGTCACACTGGCTGTATGTAATTAAATTCCTGATTCATGAGCAAACTGGTCTTTTATGTCTGACCTTATGACCTCTCCAAACACACAGTGTACCTCGTGCAGCCCGGTGGCTCAGCGGGAAGCTCACCGTGTACTGCTTCCTAATCGTGTGCAGTAACTTCTGATGCTAAACTCTGAGACTGAACTGAATTGTTTCTGCATCAGCATATTTAACAAACAGTTTATTAAAAACTAGATTCTTCCCCGTGTCTGACTGACTGAAGAGTAATTCATATTTCACATCATCACTCAAATAGATGCCACTGCCCATCACATGACCATGTGCTTCTTTGATAGATAACAAAACACACAATACAAAGGAAAGGAACAACAACACAAAATCATTATTTTCTTTCAAAGATATTTAGTCAGTTATGTTTTTTTTGTCTTAAAATGATAATTTAAAGGTTTAAATGTTTGTTGTGAATTGATCTAATGAGTCTAATCTCAAATCAGTTCAAAACTGTTTTTCATTTAACATTTAAAGAGTCTCTCCTTAAGTCATTAAAATAAATAGTGTGGAGAAGCAGTTCTCACCATAAAGGCCCACAAACCAAAATGAAATATTATTATTGGCTTGGGATAGTCATGTTAGTAAAAACAATTTTATATGAAGAAACTAGGTGCACAACTCCTTCTCTATGGGATAAACAAAACCATGGTTCAAATTAAGATGTTAAGAGTTAAGATAATGTTTCTATGTGTATCTTTGTGTAGCAATCTAGAAATGTTATATAAAACATCAAGCTGGCAAGAATTTGAATTTAGGTTATTTAAAGTGTATCTGCCTTTTGTAGTTCTAGCTAAAGATGCTATTGTTTATGTGACATGTTTTATGTCCTGGCAACATATTACATCATTGTTGATCCATAAATAAAGTTAAATATATATTTAAAGATTTAAATTATATTTTCATCTGCTTAAACACGTACAGAGTTTGACCTCCTCACCTTCAAAGCATGAAATATCTCACACAGACGTCACAAATCAGGACAAAATACTATAGACTTGTAAAATGGAAGTGTTAAAGCTTCAACTCCACCTCCAGACTGACCCAAATCGACCAAAAATGTGTCTTTATCCAACTACTAACACAAAGCACTAAACCGACTCTGAATCCCACAGATCCGTCATTTGCACATTTCCCTCTCGGTGCCACACACTTGTTTGGCTCGTCTGCTGGAGGAGTGTGGAGAGGGATAATTACAATAGCCACAGGGCTGCATTAATCAGCTGGGTGCATTTGTTGTTTTTTATTATGTTCCACTCCCCTTTCTGGGCCTCGCTGGCTGAGCCACCAGGACTAGACAGGGCTGGAGGAGGACCGTGGTCGCCCCGCTGCCCGTTCACGCTGGGTTAATAAATGCTATTAGCCCCTATCTCTTGCCTCTTAATTTCTCATTTAACTGAGGACGGTTAAAACACAACTACACGAGCGGTTGTGTTAATCAGGGACTCGTAGCAGGACTCGGATATCTTGATTGAGAGAGCTGGACTCACACAATGAGGGAAAGAAATGTATGCTGGGATCTCTAGCATTGATTCCGCTTCATTATGTGAAATATCCATGTGGTCAATTCACTTGATCATTTATTATCATAGTGGTATGATGTTTGATATCAATGATATCAGTGACAGGAAGAGACATCCAAAAATGTTGCTCATTTTCCAGCTTCCAGTTTCTATTTTGTGTAACGTTTGTCTTGTGGGTAAATGTATAATAATAATAATAATAAATAAATAATAATTTATACACTTATTAGAGAAATAATTTAAAAGAAATTCTTTTAACAAACTCTTAAATTATTGTCCACTTGCATTGGTGCAGTCATGTATCACGGCACAAATACTATCATGGTTGTTCTTACTGCTGCGTTCATTATTAAAATGTGTTCAATCATGATAAGACACTTTAGCTAAATGCAATCGCCAAATGGCATACATTATCCTGAGGACATTTTTCTAACCTGCGTTACACATACGCCATGATTGTGATTCCAGCAACAGCAAATGGTCTCCACCGCGTCTAATCACATCAAATATAAACAAAATCAATTGCACCACCATGCTGTAATTTTAAACAGCTCCTTGACACCAGTCGAATCCTCTGCGACTCGTCTACATCACCTGCATAACACAAGAGGGTCCGGATGGAGTCACCTCTAAAAGCAAAGCCAGGTTGTGTCATTGCCATCCAGAAATGGGATCAATACATTCCTCTCAAGTTCATTCCAATAAGGCAGCTGGCAAAAACGGCCCTCGTGGTGTCAGCTTTTTACTGCTTTATGACGCTTATGCGTACGTAGCAAGCCTTGCTGTGTTCAGACCCTGCAGGTAAAACAGCTAGCGCCGAGAGAAGTGGGTAACTTTAGACGGCCGCGCTTGTTGGACAAACAGACGGATTATACGAAACGTAAGGCTTTTTATCTAAAAGAATTTAAAGGTTTGAATATTAAAGCATATTTTGACGGAGAAAAATGAATACGCAACAGTTAGCTTGTGTTTAATAAAGTTTCAAAAGAAAACAAAACCAAATATACCCCCACATTTATATGTGTAGATACACTGATCTTTGTAATAAAAGGAAAAAATTGTATATTTATTGAATTCGTGTCACGAATCCGCCGGTTGCGCTCATACCGACTTCAACGTCCCAGAACACCCACAGGGCAATAATAACTCTTCAATTACCGGCTTCACTCTGAGGAGCGCTTAACTTAGTACAAAACTTTCTGTTTCAAATGACTTAAAGCGTGTTTGATAAGGAAATTATCCTCTTTGCTTGTCCAAATCCCTCGATAAAACAGGCTGCTTCTGTATAAATTATCTCCACGGACGAGAGGATCGACAAAAAGTACAGAGCGTCGGCGGTGTATCCTGTGAAACAAGTCATCTGAGCGTGAATCATCTTATTATTTCAGTGTGTGATTTAAATAGCCACTGACCACACACACACACACACACACTTGAAAGCGTCAAGCCGAGTCGTATATGAGAAGTGAGGTGCGGTGGGTTTTTGAAACTGCAGGAGTTGCAGTCCCTGTTTACACACTGCTGATGAATATAATACTAAAAACAAACATTTATGTAAAGCGGCATCCGTTGGCAGTAAATCTCATTTTGAAGAGAGGCTTGGTATTCCAGACTTGGCTCCCCTAAGATCCAGGGATGACTTTCATTTAGTCTCACCTCTCCATCCAACTGGGGTCACCCCTGTTGGTATAGCAAGCACAGCAGTCACATTGCTCCACCATGCGCGCAGATTGCTTACTAGAACCGCCTGGAACCTTTCATATTTCCCAGTCAGCATTTTTACAGGATAATTTTGGCAGCCTTTAAGGATATCGCTGCCTTAATAGAGGATAAAAATAAACGGGTGGTGGAAGGGCTATATCAGGCTGGTATAATCTTGTATTCTATACTGTGGAGCTAAACGTCTGGCTTTGGCTCCATTCAATGAGATTAAACTTCTCCCCAGTTGATTCCAAAAGACCATTTGTCCTATTTTTAAAAGCAGAAAGAGCCAAGTATATCTAAAAAGGCCAGTTAAATTGATTAAAATACTATGGTGTAAATGGCATTATAGAGCGGCTTCTAAGAACGCCTTTGCTCTATATCCTATTGAGTGTTTCTGGTCAGCAGATTTTCTACAGATAGTTTGTCAGATTCAGTTTGTGTTTGTACACGTGTGCGCGCCTTGATGTGTGCTGTATGTGCGCATCCATATGCAGGCGTTTGTGTGCGATTGCCGCACAAGCATATTGGTATGGTGGTTTGTGTAGCCCTAGCAACGACTGACTTCTTCTGTGTGTAAGAAAGCTTGTCAAAATGTCTCAAAGCAGGAAACAGCTTAATTCAATCAGCCCTACCGCTTTCAAGACCACAAGGGAGCCGGCTAATGGTGTTAGAAACTTGAAAAGTTGGAAAAATAAGCTTGAGGAAGTTCTCCCTACCTGGGAAAAAAGTCTGTTCCTTGAGGCTTTCCTATACTGTATGATAGTAAAAGCTCCACTCTTCTGGGCCTTGTTGCTTCTCTGTGAGCTCAAATGCTGGATTTTAGTTTGTGCTCCTCCCATGAGGGGCAAAGCTTTGCAGAAGTTAGAGGAGGGTTATATGAAGTTCAGTAGAAATGTTTTTTTCGAGTACTCAGCCAACTTTTTAATAAAAGACAAGAATATGGATCGAGATGTTCTGCAGAGGAGCATGTTTGGAAGTGAGTGGATGGGGAGTTGGAGAATATACAGGTTTAGGTAAATGTGAAAAAAAGAAAAGCCCTCTTCTAAATAGGCATCCTGTGGGCATTCGCTTTTAGAATTACGAGAAAGAGACAAATGTTGTGCCAGAATCTAGAGAAAACATGACCGTCTGTGTCTATGACTGTGCTGTGCTGGGTCTACTGTACCGGGCATGCACCTCGTTTGTTTCCTGCGCCCTTCCCCCCTCTCCGACATTCACCCCCATTAATTCCATGATTGTGTCTTCCTCTCATTTTCTCCCTCGTTATGCATTTAATGTTTCCAATTTGCCGTCATCACAGAAAAACGCCACAAGAAGCTATAAATTCTTTTCTAATTCCAAATAATTAGGATTACACGGACCAGTGGTTTTCAATCAGCGAGATCATCTCAATGATAGATGGTAGGATAACTGGTCATTGCCGAGACATAAATATTGTGTCGTTCAATTAATCTGGTCTAATGAGGTGTCAAAGCTGCCACTCATCCATCAAATACAATTAGGAATAAACACATATGCATGGAGATGGGTAATTAATAATTAGCAAAGCAAAGAAAACAGTATTGGTTTCAGCAGCCACATTCAAAGAGCAATTTACCACAGCTCTTTCTTCATTCGATTTTTCAAGTGAGTGAGACAATGCCACATCGAAGGAATTTCAATCGATTTTTTAACCAGTTTTTTCTTGTCTGATGTTTGCTACGCTCGCTGATTGCGCCAAGATGTCTGTCGCTTTACAAAACCGCTATGAACATTAAAGAGGCAGCTGAATCACATTAACTGAGTTTAACCTTAAAAAGCCCTAATCTAGGTGCCTTTCATCCAAATGAACTACAACCAGACCTGGAAATAAAAGCACACCTTTTTTTGTGTGTGTGTGAGAGTGCTCCTAAAACGTGATGGATAGAGTTCTTTTCTGGACCAAAAAAAGAGGAAAACATTTATTCTAGATCTTGGGAATTGGGGACTGTCATCAACAGTTTGTCTTCATCTCTCTCTAAAGCCCAAAAGGCTCATTGTCCTAAAAAAGACATTTCATACAGAGTGTTCATTGTCTTCCATTTTCAGAAGGCATTCAAGCCTCCTTGCAAAAAATTAGAGTGCGTTGCTGGAATGAAACATGCAGTATGAAACTAATAATTTATTCTACCAAGATCAAAACGTAATGTTCCAGGTGTCAAACGCTTCCATCAGAACCTGTCACACAAAAAGGTAGAAATATTTGTGACCCCCTTGTGTCATCTCTCAGTCAAAGGTCCTTCTCATTAAAGCCCTCCGCGGCAACAAACCTGACACCTGTCAAACAGGAGCAGAGGGTTAGTTTGGCTTTGACACGGCACAATTACAACACCTCACTTCCACACGTTGGATCCTGTTTGCTGAAACCTAAAAATTGTTGAATTACATCCAACAGTGAATTGGAGAAAATCTAATGATGACTGCATTATGTTCAATCAACATAAAGAGGCGATGTTGTTAGTTAACTCAATCTATCTACATCCATCAACACTGAACTGACGACGAATTTCATTTGGTTTCCACCAAAATATCCAGTCTTAGAAAATAATATCTTGCAATTTAGGCACCGGCAGCAGTTATTTAACGTCAGGGACAGCGTAACATGAGACACATTTAACCAAAATCACCAAAGAACTCAAAGCCAGATCCTCCGAACATAATTCAGCCAGAAACTATGTCTGTCAACACAAGGTGACAGGGACAAAAATTTTGTAATTTCTAGGAGACACGGTTAAAAGGGTCAAGCAATAGTGTTTAATTACTGTGCTGTAAATATAGTGTGATACAAATATAAATCTGGATTTTTATCTCTGGATTAATTTGGAAAAACCTTTGCTGTCTCGTGACTCTATGAGATGTTTATTAGAATTGGAAATGGAGGTGGAAACCAAATCTTCCCCTGGGTAGCTTCTGTCATCTAGAAATGATGTGGATGATTTCCACAAGCAAACGCTTTGAGAAAAGTTCAGGTTGTAAAGTTCGAGAACATAATAATTTGAAAACAGCTGAACACGTGAACACGAGATACTTAATCCCTCAACTTAATACTTAATACTTATTTTACATACAAGGGCTCATAGACATGACATGTGGAGAGAGATGGTGGAGTGATGGGCAGCCCCCCTGAGAAGCACCCAGCAAGCAGTTTGGGGGGGTTTGGTGCCTTGCTCAAGGGCACCTCGGCAGTGCCCAGGAGGGGAACTGGCACCTCTCCAGCTACCAGTCCACCTTCCATGTTTTGGTCCATGCTGGACTTTAACTGACCACCCTCCGGTTCTAGTCTCTATATACTGAGCTACTGCCGCCCGCCTTCTTGTGTTATGTGTAGTAAATAATCTAACATAATACATAATAAATGATTAAAATTGTCTTTCCTCTCCCATTAACCATCTCACAACCCCTCAGATTTATCTTGAGACCCTGCCATTAGGTTTGGAACCACTGGACTAAACTCTACAGTTCAATCTAATAAACTATCTGGTTACGTAGTTACCTAACTGTGTATAAAGTACTTAAATCCACTTCCACCTTGAACAGCTACAACAATAAAATGCTACTATAGTGATGAATCAGTGCTGGCAATCTATCCAAGTCATACATCACTCACATGGTGACATTATACTGTAGAATAAGTTTACTTATATTTACTTTAAGTACAGTTAGCTGATCATTCTCAAACAGGATTGTGCTAATGCTGCATCAACTTAAGAGAAAGATCTGAAGACTCCTTCCACCACTGAGGTAGCTAAATAATGCTAATGTAGGTGTACCCTGAGTTGAGATCATTTTACCACATGCTTTGCCCAGTCCATTTGTATCACAGCAATGCAAATCAGAAGCATGAAAACAATTCCACATCATCTCTGTGTTTGGCAACACATGTGTTTCTTATTGGGTGTCGCGTCTTGCAGGCACCAAATGTGTCATAAATGGACCTGGAAACAATTCAAGAAGTAAATATCCAGCAAAATGATGGATATTACTGAATAATATTTACATGTGACTATGTCTTTATTATTTCACTTTTTTAAAAACAAGAAAATTAGGTCAATAAAAACTTCAAAATGATTTATTAGCGTGCAGTGCGGCCCTGCAGTGTCGCTCGCAGCTGATGATAATGCAGACGTGTGATGCAACAGAACTCAGTGGTGTTGTCTTCCTGATGTAAGAGTATAACATACAGGCCAGAGACACTGAGACACCCCGACGGTTCAGTTCAGCTGCAGCAAAGAGGCAATTACCCAGAGGCATCGGGGCGAAAGACAGGAGGAAAATCAATACATAATTTCAGCATTTCAGAGGGTGTTTCCTTCAGCTGAGTCAATGTCTCAATTCAACCGGGTGAGTTAGTTGTTTTGAGTTAATCTCCTTTCGCATTTCACATCGTACGAGAAAATGTTAATAAATAATGATCTACATCGATCTAATTATCCATAATTCCTTCATCTGTCGTAGGTTAGGAGATGGTTTCAAGTGGGTGAATGCTAATGCATGAATCTACTGAATGTGAGGTCTTGCATTAATAACAATTGACAGCACACTGCCATGAATTTTTTAGCCTGAAAAAGCTGATTCTGAAGTCACAGAAAAAGAGGGTTACAGAGACACCTCTGTGCATCCTGTGAGTGGCATATTCGGGAGGAATTCACTTCACCTGACCCCGGGTTAAGTGTCTGAGAAGAATTTCATCTAGTCCTAATGGCAGAGGGGTGTGGTGTAAGTTCACACAAAGTTTACAGCAGGCGCACAATACCATTTATGTGCCCTGTCACGCTCGGGCCACGGAGGCGGGCAGACGGGCAACCCCTCTGCCTACCCAGCAACGAGATGACATGGTTAAGTGACAGCAGCTAGACGGAAAGATGAAACAAATCAATAGTGGCATCTCTTATGGAGAAGACCAAAACCACAGCACAACAAGATAATGACCACAAATTCACTCAAGCGCTGTGGCTACCCCCGGAGAGGCGCTTCTTTAAATGAATGTAGGTTAGTATGATTGACTAATCATCTACTAAATTAGAAAAGACAATATCATATGTCTTTGTGCTGGTTCTTAGAGTTTTGTCTGCTCTGACTCATAGGAGCACCTATGGCCCATGATGATTGTTAAACATAATAGTACACCATCTTCCATAACCTGGCAATTATACCGCCTGCAAAAACTTCAGGCATTATCTCCTTACAAAGTAGTAAAAGACCCATTTTTAGGATTAGATATGGCTAACTTTTATGTCGTGGATTTGAATATGAAAAGGAAACTGGGAGGGAGTGCGGCGAGCCCAAGGGACCCAAACACAGACTTCCTCTAAAATGTTAATCGTTTGGCTAATTGAAGGTATGTTCTTTGTCGGCTCTGTGTTTTGGAGGGTCTCTTCTATGGACTGTGCGAGCACAAGGTAGCAGCGCTTTCAGATGTTATTGTATTTGACTGCCGCTGCACTGGGGTGCCAGTGGATTTAGGTGCTTTTAAGATAAGTTACGGGAGACACGCACACCCGCACACCCGCAGACGTGCATGGAGACGCGCTACAAACCTGCATGTATACCCGGTGCACCCACACAGTGACACACGCACGCACACACACACACACACACACACACACACACACACACACACACACACACACAAACACGTGTACATACCTGTCAATTTGCATTTCAAAAGAGCATAATTGCCCAGGGCGGTGGCAGGGGGAGTGTGGCCTCAGGATTCCCCGAGAGCGCCTGTTGAAGTTAACCAATCATGAGTCTAGCCCCAGCCGAAGCTCCTCTTTCATACGAGCATATTCACACCAACCTCCTCCTGAGTAATAGGCAGGTAGAGCAGTCATACACCTTTACACACACACACCCATTCACTTCTTGTTGCAGGTTAGGTAACCACCTCCTAAAATCATCCTTTTTTGTCCTGTTCAAGGATAATTTTTAATGATTTAATCAGTCATCACCCATTTTTTATTCATAAGGACCAGCACTATGATTACATGCACAAAAAAAAAATCTGGGATAAATCAGCATGAAGTGTTTACATGCACTGCGATAATATTTTGGAAACAATATTTCAAGGGTGACTCTGGTTTATTAGATAACAATGGTATGAATTCGGAATTTTTCAGCCATAGATTATTTCGACTTCCTTATTTTGGTTTTGGCTTTAGTCAGACTTGTTTAGTAATTGTTCTGGATACAGCTACTGCATAAGTAATGGTCTTTCCTTTCATCCCTCCACGCTGCCGTCACAGAGATACTTTCCCTGTGCTGTGTCTTTGTCAAGGACATTGTAAAAACCCTTTTCGGAAACCCCGTTAAGTGTATGGCTAAGAAATCTGTTTACTCTGTCAAAACTTTATCTGTTAATCAGGTTTCTCTTAATCCTCTTGTTCCATGTTGCTACTGTTACCAGGGAAGATAAAACAGGGGAGTTCAAGAATACTCCTTTTACACAGGACTTTACAACTCTGGAAAGTTATCAGCAGTCATTTGTTCATCTGTCCTGGCACTGTCCTGTTTCACAATAATGCTACCGTACAAGGTAGTCTAACTAGAATGCGCAAGTACTAGAGCCAAAAATCATACTAATATTAACAGCTACTATTGGGATATAAATACTGTGGCTATATCAGTTAATCTTTCCATACATCTGCCTTTCAATATGTTTTCATTCTCCGTCCATCGTTCTCAGCTTTTTATTTAGTTTTTATCTAAATTTGTCATAATAAATAGGTCGCTGAAAATGAACACTGCACCAGAGCAACTGGCAGAAAACTCAACGTCACTGCATGAAACAATAATCTTGGTACTTGAGTGCATGTAAACCAGAAACAGGCAACATGCATAGCTTTGACTCAACATGTAGAGATGTTGCTTACACAGATGGCCTCGCACATTCTTGCCAGACTCACGGCGGTCCGGTGGGGACGGTCAGGGAACGACAGAGGAAACTGAGGTGATGCTGAGTCTGTTACTACATGGACTACAGTCAACTGAAAGGTAAGCTGCCTCGTTGCTGGAAAGACTGATGGCCTGGCAGAAGTGTTATTTGTCTTGTATTGCTGGGTGAGCCCTCACGTCCACTCAGGAAGAGATGAAAGAGGGACGGACGGTCTGTCTGGGAGAAGTGCTAGCAATGTGGTGGAGGACAATCTGTCACCAGCAGTCATCACTTAACTGAGCCCAGAGCTGCACCACTCACTCAATGAGAACCTCACCAGACTTAAATGGGAGCGCTGGGCAGAGCCAGAAAGAGACATGATTAAAAATATGCATGAAATGAAATGAAATGCAAATCCTTCACTCTTTTACTTTACTACTCAAAAATCGGAATGTAGGACACAATTTGACAAAAAAAAAAAAAAAAATCACTAGTGTACAAAATTAGAGCAACAACGGAATATTCGAGATGATAAACTACATTTGACTCTTTATTCTGCCTTTTTCACAAATCCATATCCCATGTTAACACCTGTGTGTTTCACAAACGACACACAAACACACTAGTATCTAATAGAAGCTGGCATTGCACGTGGAGGTGAAGGACGTGCAGAGGGGCCGCCCTGTCTCGTGACACAATAAATGACTGTGATCCAGGTTCCAGCAAAAACAAGGACTGCTTTTCAATTCCACCTCTTTTACCCAGATGAATGATGAACCCTAGGTAAGAGGTGCAGTGTTGTGGTATTAATATACATCAGGGGCCAGAGCGGCACACTAAATCAGGAGCCACAGTGCATTTGTTATTCTAATGACAAGCAGTAGCCACGTTCGGGGGGCTGTGTGGAGATCCTAAACTGTGAGAGGACTAAACTAAGAAAGACTATGAGTAAAACCATGGAAAGGTCTTAAGGAGGAATGACTTGAAGACTAAAACCGTTTTAGTCATCACCGTATGGTGTTTGACGTGCTTTTTACTTTGAGTAGCAACACAGTCATCTAAAAATGGATGACAGATAAGGGCCCATATGGCATGCTGGAGTACAATGTTACACTAATCTACACAAATAACACACAAAGGCAATCTCTTTGAGTGCTAAAATTAAAAATATAACCCAGATGTAACCGCATTTCAATAAAGGCCAGCCACTTCTTAAAATCACATTAAAGGCTCTTTACTTCAAATCACTTTTATTCATCTCCGAGGTGTTTTAACTACCAGCTGCTCGTCTGACCCGATGGATCATAAATCAGCTTTCAGAAGAAGATCGAGCGAAAGGGAGAAGAGAAGACGGACGATTCTGGTGAACTCTGCGGATTGAATAATCAATACTGACAAAAATAAATGGTTTGACTATTTATCAAAGTCTGTGGTCAGCGCTATAGCAGAATTCCTGTAATGTATATTTCATACACTTTTATACTCATTGATTACCTGCCCTGTAGTTTGTAAATTACGTGTATATTGATCTGCTCATCACACAGTTGTGGCTTTTACTGTCGGCCATTTGTGCCACTGATAAAGAGATCATGACTGAACTCTAATATAAATCTTGAGCCTTTTTTCGGCCAAATTCACGAGGCATTATCAGGCAAAATAGATATTAATACACTATTAATGAAGTAATACTTTCATTTCTTGTGTCGATTATCATCGACAACACCTTAACATTTAATTTAATTTGATTTGACTTGCGTGAAGAAATTTAAGAAGCTGACAGATTACAAAAAACAGTTCATCATCTACGAGAAAAACTTGAAATTCAAGATTGTTGCAAACATTAATGAATGCTTAGAATTTAAATATTAGTTGTCTCTAAATCTTTACCGACTTAAAATTACATTGTGAGACAGGAAAAGGGCAATTCCTGCAGCATTACAAGGTGATTCCTGCAACTAAAGTCAAAAATATTGATCAAAGGTGATAAATCAAACACAAAGAAATACCAGCGGCAGTCGGGCCAGCCATTTATTCTCATTATCTGAGCTTATGTGTATATTCCATAGGGAGATTGAAGTCAAAAGATGAACAGGAGTGTCCCCGTGATCTCAACAGATTAGACTCCGAGAGGGAGAGAGAGAGAGAGAGAGTTAGGGTGGGAGGGAGGTTTGGATCAATGGCGCCAGATCAATGATCAATAGGCCGCTCTCACCAATACACTTCCTGCTGACGCTCGGAGCTCTGGTTACACAGATGAAAATGGGTGGGCAGGGCCAGAGTGTGATGATGATTTATGTTAGCAGGGCAGATGTTTCATTTTGGAGAGAGACTGTCTGATAGACGTGGCTGAATGTCACCGCCTGGACAGTGAGTGAGTATTTTAACATTCATACCGACAGACTGCTCTGACCTACTGGTACAAATTATGACTTCCAGAAAGTGGAA
This sequence comes from Larimichthys crocea, assembly GCF_000972845.2. Lineage (NCBI taxonomy): Eukaryota > Metazoa > Chordata > Actinopteri > Sciaenidae > Larimichthys > Larimichthys crocea. Next base: position 11,305,796 of record NC_040021.1, read on the forward strand.
CACAAACTCACAAAGAAATTAAGGAGTAGTTTCAGCAGATTTTGAACGATGGTTTCTATTTAAAAGGTAGTCAACACTTAAAAGAGGCTTCAGTGTTCAAGTGAAGTTGATGTTTGTCATCCAAAATCCAGCAAAATTCATCACCTAAGTGTAGAATTGGGCACCAGAGAGGGAGAAAATTTGACAAAGAGGAGGACGAAGAAGTACTTAAAGGGTTTAATTTGGACTATCTCGCAAGCAATGTCAAGTAATTTTTAATATGTAAGCCAAAGTATGCTGTTGCAGGCCAAAATCTCTTCTCTACAGACAATACACTTAGCTTAGAGGATGCAGTAACTGAAGGGGGGGGGGTAGATAGCAAAAAAGATCAAAATCAATATCAAACTGGCCGGGCAAACGAGAACGAGGCAATATATCATTTCCCTGCGGTAACACAGGTGATATTTTATCATTATAGATTACAAATATACTGTAGTATCGTCATCACAGTTTATTTTATAGAATATCTTGTATAGAAGTGACAATGTGGCTAATTTAGGATGAAAATGCAAAAACACATCAGTCTGAAATGGTCTTAAAACCAGATATTTCTCTTATGAAGTCATGTCTGAAATGGTCTTAAAACCAGATATTTCTCTTATGAAGTCATTAAATCGTCTTTTTTCAGGAAATTCTGAGATTTCTTTCAAAATACATTAAATATGTTGGAAAACATGTGAAACGTTTTGAATAATGTATTACTGAAATGTGGAGATGTCCTGGATTTTGTGGGCGGTCCTTAAAGGGTGGCTCGATGACACGCTGAGGCCACCCTGAGCATACCCCTGCACCCCTAACAGAGAGATAGAGATTAATTCATCAGTGTTTCAAAGTTAGTCATGTCATTTCCTGAACTCATCTAACATGTTTCAGTCGCTTCAAAACGGCTGCTTGACTGCTCCCACACATTTATTCTTACTTTACACAGACTTTATTAACTGGTACTAAACTTAATTTGTGTCTGACCTCAAAACAAAACTGTACCATGATTCAACATTATCTTTCTTCTTTTTGAAACAAGGTGATGATTCAAAAGATGTACAGCTAAATAAATAGACTTTTAATTTAATCGTGAGCCATAAGTGTGCATATTTCACAGGGTGTGGGTGAGGAGTCGAAGCCATAAGAGCTGCTGCAGTATGTGAATACTCAGAATTTAGGTCACTTGTGTTTTGCAGCAGTGATTTTATTTGTATACAAAGCTGTGTATTACTGCATGCGTGAATTGGTGTCATGTACTTGCTACAAAGTGTAACTTATGTCACCTAATGTCTCCTAAAACAAAACACACCTTGCTTACAAGGTTATCCTAACAGAGAATGACAGAAGCAACAGTGACTAAATTCACAATAACTCTTCCCATACTGTGCGCAGACACGGCGGCGAACATGTATCACATGTGCACACACCCAGACACACAAATTAGGGCCTCGTTTCGACCTGTCAGTCACCCATGCCTCTCACAGCCAAGGTCTAGTGACAACTGTTAAATCAGAGCACGCCTTCGTCCCTGCCATGGCTAATGCTGTTAACTGCGGAGCAGCATCTCGACTAACACCTCCTGGGTTATTCAAATTACCCCCAAAAAGGTACCCACTGCACCTTCTGCCCACATGATGCCCAAATCCACAGAGAACAGGCCAGATGAGAGCGTAAAGGACCACCAACCTCCTATTTCTCGTCAATTTCATAGTAAAGTGCTAAACTCTCCTTCTGAGCTGTAGTCCATGTCTCTAACCTCTGTGCGTCTGTAACAGGGGAGGAGCTCAGTAAAGATTATTAAGCCCCCACCCGTCCTCTTCCAGATCCCACCTTAAGTTACCCCTTGCAACTGTGTCCACCCGACTCTTAGCCGTGGTAAATTGGGTTAACGCTCACTAAGTGTCCCATCGTTAGCGTTGTTAATTGACTACTGCGTGTGATAATTAACAGGGAGCGGACTGCCTACCTCGCTAATCTTATTTAGGTCATTTGCATTTAAAATGGTTTTGGTCTCTCTGGCAAACTGAGAAAAAAAAAACACTCTTGGAAATGCTTGATGGGTGACTCAGAGAGAACAACCACTTGACATAAAAGCCTGTGAAAGTGGGGTTGATTTTGTGTGAAATGTTGCGATCCAGAACTGTACTTTTAAACTATACTATACAGAAGAAATAAGCATGGTTACAACGCCAAATTAACATGGAGACCTGATGATTTGAAGTTCTGTAAACTGAACCTGCATGGGTGCATTTACCAAAGACGTGTTGTCCCATAAAAGTTCATCACATCCCATTTCTCTTACTAACTAGTGTTGTGAACTCTTAATGTATGAAGGTTGGTTTTGTTGTCGTGCTGTGATACCTCCAGATGAATGTTTCCTTTGTTGAAGCACCTTCTGTCCTATTTTGGCAATGACATGAGCGCTCGGTAGCTACAGGGGAGACACACGACTGAGCACTCCTCCTGATTCACACAAGCATTAACACAGCACATTAGCTCGGCGGAGTAGTGGGAATGAAAGATGGGCTAACACCGCTGCCCCAGGCAAAGTGAAGACGTACACTAAAGCCAGCTGCCATCTATTATGGATAGCCAGTGCCGACCCCCACTGTTGGTGTTACGGGGGTGACAGTGCTGTCCTTGCCGAGGCGTTGACCTTCCTTGGTGGGGAGAGGGCGCTGGGCAGATTAAAAGTGGACTGGCTCACCGTGCAGTCCAGGCGTGCCCCTGATGTTCTGCCCAGATGGTATCCACACACACTCTTGAACACACACGCACACACACAAGTAAATACATACACACACAGTCTGCTGCATCCTGGGAAGGCAGATGTGGGGTACGAACACAGCCACTCCTCAGGGCGCTCAGTCTTCAGAGTCTATACACTCTGCATCTACATTTTTTTTTCCCATGCACACGCACACATATTCATGCAGAGCAACACGTGCGCACACACACACGCGCACACACCACACCCCGCATGCAGTCCTCAGAGGTCTAACCAACCCTCACCTCCTCCGCTCTCCTTCTGAGTGTTTCTCCATCACTTAATTCTGGCTGTATGTATGTGAATCATCCATCACTCACTCAATCAGTCCATTGAATTTCATTTAGTGCGGTGTTACACAGGGCATGTGATTGATTCACTGGTACCTTTTCACTGAAGCTTGAATGACACACAATGCTGGTTTGGAGACGCTTGCGTACACACACACACACACACACACATATATATCGCTTGCTTATACCCTGCTGCACTGGGTCTCCATTGCCAGGGGGAGAGTTGGGTGCCCACGCTGCCAAAGAAGACCCCTTTGAGATTTACTCAAGGTCGCCATGTCCAGCTGGCTGTGCCAACATCTGTTCAGAATGGCCTCAAGACTGGCATGAGAGAGGCCTGTCTACGCTGCTTGACCTTGGATCAACGGCCACATTTGGAAAAATAACTGTTTCCACAGTTACTGCTAGCCGACGTTTTATAAAGTCCACACATGGCAAACATGATTTTTTCCCCTTTTCTTTGAATTAATGATCAAAACTTGGTATTACTGAGTTGGGAAAATTTTTAAAAAACTACCAGACTGATATATCAGCTGATATTAGCTAATTGCAGATATGTCTGTGTATATATCAGTACTGGAATCAGAAATTCATTATCTGTTGAGCTGTAATTCATAAAGCAAATTTCCAAAACACATAAAAGAGAGTTACAGTATAGCAGTTCTAACTAGAAAAAAGTTAAAGTTGGGAACTTTAAATTAGGTTACAAAGGTTTAAAGGTGGAGGTATGTGATTCTATTTCAATACAAAATTCAGCAAATATCTCCTCGTGGTCTGCTTAACTGCGTGTTCTGTACATGTGTACTACAGAAAAGAAAGATACTAAAGAAAAGAAAGATTTGCTGTGTTTCTACTCAGAAAATAAATAAGTAAATAAATAATAATAATAAATAAATAAGAAAATAAAACGACCGGGCCACATAACACACACGTTGTTCCAGCTTACTTTCTAATTTGTTAGCTACAGTAACAGGAGCGTCGCTGTCTGGAGAAGGGTGCGCTCACTCTGAGAAATCGTCTGCATGTTAACTTCACAGCAACAACTGTAGCTACAGTTTGCTGACCAAACTTACATTACTTGCTGTGTCTTTCGCATTATTTCATAGTATATGTCATGTTATCGTAGTACACTCGCAGTGTACTGGAAGTTTTTGAAGCCGATCTGTGGCAATGTTCCTGTACTGGTACACTGGTAGTGACGTGTTTTAATGATTGGTTTGCCAAAGCTCAGTGAGAGAGCAACTGTAGCAACAGAGTAAGCTACAGCATCGTGGAGTATGGTGAAGGTATATGTCATCAACAGACATTGTCTGTATTTGTGTAATTATTCTCACTGCCAGTAGGGGGAGAGAAGGTTTCACACTACAGGTTTAAGGCGTGGATATGAACCTCCAGATCTAGTTGACTTAACTATTATACACCAAAACCCAACTTAGAATAAAATATGTGGCCAAGATTAGTAGTGTGTGATTTCCCATTTCAGAAATGAAATCTACGTTCTTTCTGACTTGAGGAGTCAGTTAGAAATAAGAGCAATTTTAATCTGCAACGTCCAGTATTAATGTTTGTGTGAGAGTATTCATGATGGTGGTGAGTATCATCTGCAAAACAAGAGAGAAATATTATTGCATTTGCTTTAAGAATTGGAATTTAAAATAAAGCACTGTATAGCACAGTTAAATACAAGTATTAATAATTATATATATATATAAATTCAGCAAGATAATTCGTAGCTTTGAATACAAGATTTAAGGTTTTATTATGAAGGCATGTTGAAAAAAAATATGTGATTTTTATACATATTCTATAACCACAATGTTTTTATTCTGCTGCCAAAGGTCATTTTGAAAAATGTAACCTATAATACTTCAGATTTCCCAGTGAGTCTCCGGAATGAAGTAAACATTATTTATATTACATCAGAGTTTCTTCTCTCGTCTTTATAAAGACAGCAAGTTTCCGAAAGGCAAGCGACATTTATTCATCGCTGCATCAGTAAGTGTTGCCGCTGGTGGACAGAAAAAATGATTGACCGCTACCAACACTTTCCTTGTTTTAATTCTTCATGGAGGTTGTTCTCTGCCAGCAAAGCTATCGATTTTTCTATCAAATACGAAAACAGGCATTGTGGAGAGGCCGCAGAGGTCAGTGTGAATTAGAGAAGAGGTGTGTGTGTGTGTGTGTGTGTGGGTATGCGCATGTGTGTGTGCCCGTGTGTATCTCTGTGTGTATGTGTGTGTGTGTGAGGGCGTCCCCTCCTCCTCCCCAACATCCTCATTGTCACTCCCCAAAGGCCTCTCTGTTAAATTGGCTGACAGATAATAAGATCATACAGGAGAGTACAGACACAGAGACCTTTGTCCCACAATCCGACAGTCTTACTTCTGGCCTGCATCACAAACACACCGCACGGCGACTACAGCACAAACACACCTGACAGGAATTCAGCTGAACCTTCATAGAGATATTTTGGTGAATTAAAATTTCTTGATTGATTTTAAATTAAATGTCCCTGAGCCTTTTCTACTTTTGAATTGGCAAATAAAGTTTCATCAAAGTCGAACAGTTACAATATATTACACACATATTGAATTGCGATATTAATTTTCAAGCTGTGTTTTATGTCCTAGCTGCATACTTATAAGATATACATAACTTTGATTTTATAAATCATGCTGAAAGCAACTGATTGGTGTGAATACATCTAATTAACACACACAGTGCAGTATACAATATTAGCACAGGACACAATTTAAACTTTTGATTCTCAGGGACTGACCCCATCCGGAATATTAAGACATACTAAAATTAAATGTGTAAAACATGACTATTCATCTACAGAAGTGTGGTCTGTCAGCCACCATGGAGCGACCACTATCCATTAAAAAGAGGCTAAGCAGGCTCGTACTTTTGTTCAATCCAATCCAAAAGTCCATAATCAGTTAGACACGTATTATTAAAGAAAAACAAACAACATATAACATAACTTGTCATGATGTAACACGGTGAGACGAAACTATACATGACGGTCAACAGAAAATATTTTGAGCAAGTGGTAAAATCAGGTGAAACCACACGATCACACCTCCTGTGTGCCAATTAGCGGAAATGACAGTGATCCAGAAAACGTGTGCGATCTAAACAAATGAACAACTCAAGATATATATATATATATGCTACATACATACACATGTTGGCTCCTCCATATCATTCAAATAAAAGATTTACCATTGTCTATTGTTTTGGGACCGTCTTCAGTTGTCTACATCAGTCAAACTCAGTAGCTCATCTGTGTTTGTACTACAGTAGCTACTTTTTCTCATTTTCTCCAAATCTCTTTGCTAGAATCCCAAATGGGCTAATTCTCTTCAACCTCTGCTTTCTTTACATTTATCTATGGTGTTTATATTGAGATGTGCAGCTCTCCTTTCCCCCCCACAACACCCCTCTATACATCCCCATAGCATGTCCTCGGGCCTTCTGCCCCAAGGGCTCATGGGATATGAATACTCCCTGGGGCTGCTGTTTTCACAGCCTGTGAGAGAAGCACTCGAGAGACAGAGAAGGAGAGAGAACAGCAGAGAGGCGGCGGCAGCATTTCTCTGTTTGCTTGATGTCACTATAATGGAAATATGCATAAGTGAGAAAAGGCATAGTGGGCCTTTGGGGCCCAAGAAGTACAAATATTTTAATAACAAACACTTTCAGTGTTTGCCTCCTGTAACGGCACTTGGGTATTATTTCACATTGAATCCAGTCAGTCAGTCAGTGCCGCATTGTGTATGCATAAAGATATAGATGTTTTCTTCTTTTACTGGAAGTGATTTTCATGCTGTGGAAAGTTTTTCCTGGTGATATGTCCTTTGGAGAACTGTCATTAATCAAAAGTCAAAGTCACCTCAGATCTCACATTAGAATAGACCAGTTTAGCTACGGCTGAAATTGCAGCTGACCCCTCTTGCCCTGAGCACTTATTCAAAATCAGCAACACGGCCATAGGGGGCTAAAACAACTAAATTGAGTGAGGTTGCAAGAAGCTAGTAAGAGTACTGGGGGAAAATACCCAATAAAGCAACGCCAACTGGCAATCTCAAGGGTTTCCTTGAGCTTTCTAATGTCCTGATGGGTGACTTATAGCTTTGTGTACGCTATAAATGTAAATGACAAAAGGGGTTATACTGTAGACAATAAGGGGAAAATGAACAAAAAGTGTGGTGTCATGCAAAAGTAGTAACCTATGTCCAGTGCAAAGTACATGTGGTCAAAAATAGAACTGAAAAACACCTGACAAAAAGGTGGAAACTTCCCAGTTCACAAGGTAAAGGTCGCCCCTGGCGCTGAAACATAACAGATAGATTGCCGCTGAACCTGCGTGCCTGCAGTTTGGACCCCCGGACATGCAACTTTTATATATTCTGTATTATATATTCTTAGTATATTGCTGAAGTGGACTGACTGCAAACCTCCAACACTGGCTGGGTGGGACAAAGTTGTTTTTGATATGATACCTATGGAATATCTGACATATAGGTCAAAATGTATGAGTCGTGTATTTTGTAAGATTTGAACCCCGCTCTTGAAATATAAAGTATTGGTTCTAGACTGGCAAGCACTGTGATGAAGGGTTTGGCGGATTACAGTTATGATCCGACACATTCACATTGTATGAATAGATAAATGACTTGTGGGGTTACACAGACTGTAACGTATACTTGCTTGAGTGTTAGTGATGCTGCACTGTCCAGAAATATAGGAAGTAGATGCTGTCTCTGATGGATCTGCGTCATGCTGTATCATTTCTTCTGTTTTTGATGTGTACCATGGCCTTCCCCCTTCTTTTTTTTTACTGCTTAACTTGTTTGTTTGTATTTTTGTGTACCTCTTATAGTGAAGTACAAAACTCTGATACTGGCCTTGCTTGGGGACGTATTCCTCTGCTGTCTCTTTATTGTGCGACACATTCTTCCCCTTTAATATTGTCTTTTTGTCTTTTTATTTTTGTTAAAAGGAAAAATGTTCAACAAAGATATTGTTTAAAATCAATCAAATCAAAAAACTTTGAACTACTTCAGCCTAAATTAGAAAAATCTCTGTGCTGTCAAAGACAGGAATATTTGATATCTATATCCATACATATAAAGATGTAACTTTTTTCCCCCAGCAGCTACAGTGTCTCTATGATATATATATGGCAAATGTGCTGTTGGTTTTATAAATAGCATATGATACAGAAAACCAGACAAATACAGTACATACAGGGCTTCGACCCACTGCATCTGGTATCAGTGAGTTTGCAGATTTTTGTTATCCTCTTGAAATTTCTTGATTTTTTTTGTTATTCTTGCATTCTCGCTCTCACCATCTGAAAAGAACTCAGTCACGGACAATTAAAGGCCTCGATGTTAGGGGACATTTGTGCCTGTATTCATTGTGTTTGAGATTGGTAAAAAAGAAAATAAAAGAAAATACAGAAAACAGCTCGGCCAAACAAGTTAGACTCCCTTCTCGGATTTTCATAATGAGCTGTCAGTCATTTCTCAGTGCCCAACAACTTTCATCTGCCCTGATTCCTCCCAACCTCCCCCATTTATCACTCCTTTCTCTCTTCTGCGACACACTCCTCCGACGCCCCGTGTCGTTTATCACGTCCGGTGGAATAGAGTTTCTCCAGCTGTCAATTTAGGAAATGGAGTGACGAGCGAGACCCCTGGGACCCCTGCACTAATCTCAGACTGCAATGTTACGGAAAATGATGTACATCTCCAGTAGCCAGTTACACTCGCGTCCACGTGAGCACATGTGTACATCAATTACCTGTCTTCGCCCAAAATTCATCCTGTCAGTAAACAAACAACTAATCAAACGCGGCAGCGGGGCAAAAGTCACCTCAAGTTATTTATCTCGTGCGGAAATGAGATCACACATTTACCACCTTTATAGGACTCTGGAATTTATCCTAAAATGACATTTAAAAAAAAAAAAAAAATGGAAAAACCTCCTGGTCTCTGTTTTACTTTTACAAAGCTGTTCTTTCACCTCAGTGCCGTTCGATAAACTACTACCTGCCCCAGGGTTTTAACGGTCAGTGCTGCTGTTGCTGTCAGAGCCCGCTGTGAAAAATGCCAGTGTCACATAGTTATGCGTCCCATGGGGAACAGATATCATAGTCTGTTACATGACAGGTGTAGAGGATGAGCAGTGAGTGAGTCCTCTGCTCATCACTCTGCTGACCGGTTAGGGCGGCAGCAGCAGGGAGTACGCGGTGCATGCTACTCTACTTCAGGTCCTTGTTATGTTTGGAAAATCTGAGGCAGATGTTTGTGGTTTGTCTTTTTATCGTCTACAAAACTATTAATATATGATTTACTTTATGCATTCTAATTCAATGCACATGTCTGTAATGTATCTGTATAAATATGATCTATAATTCTACTTGAAGTAGCTGCTGGCTCCAGCACAGAGCGAGGTTGTGTGAAACTGTGTTTTAGTACAGCAGTTACACCACTGGCCGGCCACTTGTAATCACCCTTGTGGTTTAAAAAGGTCGAGGGGTCAGGGGTTATGGGAGATAAGGACCCTAGGGACCGTCATAAAACACTTGCGACACTTCAGGCCTCGTTTGTCATGCCAGAGCTCGATATCACTCATTCGTCTTGGTTAGGAAAGTCTTTCCTTTAATAGACATCTTACGTCATAATCCTGCATCGTGGCCACAGTCAGTGCTCTCTACGATCAGTTTCTATAATTTATTTTCACAGTTATGTTTAGAGCACGGTGGTGTATTTTTGAAGGAAAGAATCCCTGACTTGCTACAAATTCAGACGAATGTGTGTTTATGTGTCAGAGAAAGATCCTATATAAAGCTACAGAAGCTTCATTCAAAATCATGTTTCCTCCTCAAAGTTTGAGGTTTTCAAAGTCAAAGCGCTCTTCCTCGGATTGGGTGGTAACAATGACTGCTCGCCCTCATCCACATCTGCATTGTATTTTCCTGAATTTGCCAGCGCAGAAAGGAACAATCAAACGGTCGACAAAACAAATGAGATTCCCTTACATTAGGCGACCGTGTAATCACATTTCCCATGTTGTCTCTTTCCCTATATGCTACGTCCTGTCCAAACTGGAGCCAGAACGTAGGAGCTGCATCAGGAGGGTCACAGTGCAGCCTGGCGCAGGCCTCCCTGCGTTAGCTCTGCATACAGAGACGTTTGCTCCCGCTGAGACATCTCATTTAGTGCATCTGCAAACAACATTACAGGTGGAAACGCTTTAGGAGATGTCTTGCAAGCATTAATCCCATTTGTGTCCTAACCCATTTCAAATGTGCATGCCGCTGCACTCATGAAATGAGAGAGACGCTGCGGCGATCAAATGGATGCAACACAAACATTTCCAAGGACTTCAGTGGACACACAAAGGAAATGTCATCACTAGGATGATCTGCATTCAACGGAAAGAAAAGAAACTGGTGGCTTTAAAATGTTGAGCAGTGAGAAGTTGATTTAATAAACTACTGTATATATGTGGACATCAAATGTTGAATAAGAAAGAAAGAAACAATGTCTAGTAAATCATTAAAGTGTGTATTATTTTGTGCAAAATAATAATGCAGAAAGAAACACAGAGGCTGAGGACAAATCATGTCCAAAAATCTGTCCAAAAAATGAAACAGCAGCAGGCGGTGACACAAATAGTTCTATGATGCTTCTAAAAATGTTACTTTTAATGAAATAAAGATGTCCAAATGCGCGCAATCAATTTAAAAATGGTAATAACCTATCACAACTTTTGACAGAGTCGGAGAGTTCAAAAAACGTGACTTTATGTGACGAAACGTATCAACATGATCATGTGGAATACAATAAATAACCAACAATAAACAACAACAAATAAACAAGAACCCTGCGCTGCTTAGATGTTAAAACTACGACTCCATCAGGAGCAAAAGACATTAGAGATGAGTGAAATGAAAAATGTTGTGGTTCTTCTGTTAATCAGATCATTTAGACTCAACAAATCATGACCACAACTCTGTGAGCTTTTGAATCCAGGCGTGAATGTTTTAAGTGACTCGAGGAAACAAAAATCCAAAAACTTAATCCAGCCGTGAAGACAGACAAGCAGGAAATGGATACAGCATGCATAGCAGAAAGTATGAAAACATATTAATGCTGCCTGTAGTTAAATACTACCCTCTAGTGGGCATTACAACGTTGCTGGGTGTAGTCATGACCCAACATTTTAGTAGCAAAAAGAAACGTTTATCTACAGATTTTACTTGACTTCCTTGTTCTCTATAACTTAAATACAATACAAAATAAAACTCTGAAATCAGAAATATGATCATTGCTCAGGTTTAGGAGTAGGTCTGCAATCTGGATTCACTCAATCCCGAGTCTCTAAGGTGACGACACAAACAGATGATGTTGAGACACAAACAGGTGAAGTGAATTAGGTGAGATCATTGTAAAAACCCAGCGATGGAAGAAGAACAGTCACAGATCATGTGTGCTGTGCTGGAAATAATAACAAAAGATTCTGCAGTTTATTCAAAAAGTAATATGATATACCATACAAACACACTGCGCAGGAGGCGGGCTAAACATTGCACCAAGTCTGCTCGACTGAGGGTGTGTTTGTCGAGGTGTGACAGCACGCCTGTAGAGCTGCAACTATTGGTCGATTAATCGATCAACAGAAAATCAGTCGGCTGTTTTGATAAATCATCGTTTCATCCATTTCTAAATCATAAAAGCAAAACTTGCTCATGTGCCAGCTTCTCAGATGTGATGATCTGCTTTTTTTGTTATATAAGACAGTAAATAAACATCTTTATTTTAGTCTTTAGTTTTATACGGTCAGTCAGACGTCATTTTTTTAACATTTCATGGACCCGACAATTAATTGAGAGAATGATCTGCAGGTTAATCGATCGTTCGTTGCGGCCCTACACACCTGCGCTCACTTCACGGATTCACTTCCACGCCTTGAGTTCTCTAAGTTGAATGACATACGCCACCCAGTCTCCATCTCTGTCTGCTCTTAGCATTCTCCTCCTTGGTCACGTCCAATTAGCTATCCCCTAAACACTCTTTCTCATTAGGCTAGCCATAATCCACTCATCGTGCCTTGATTTGGCAAATAAATCACACTCTTGAGTTTTTTCAGACTCTTTTCCCGCCCTTCCTCCGCCACTGCTGCTGTCTTTTTAAACTCTGTCTCTCCCTCAGCCTCGTTAACCCTGTCCAGAGTTTCTACGGTGACAATCTCCACCAGGCCTCCTCATTGGACATGGCAGCCGGCAATTTGCATGCCAGACTATTTCTCTTCATCATTGGGCCTCTTTCTCGCTCTCTCTCGTTCTTCCTCTCTCGCTCTCTCGCTCACTATGCTAGAAGAATAGAGAATAACTCAGCAACTGACGGCAGACGGCATGCACGTCCTTGTCCTACAAGGTTACGAATCCATTTCATCTGTGCAAGAGGGGAGTGAATTAAAATAAATGATGGCCGGACATTTATTGCATTCTGGGGGTGAAGGAGGGATTGGGGAGGAGAGGCACAAGTTGCGGAGTGAGACTTGTGTCTCATACTGAACCAGACTGGCAGACAGTTTGATATTGACTGGCATACAGCGTTGGCACAAAGAATGAAGACAATAGGAAGACAATAGAATTACCGCCACAGAGCTGAGTTTGAATTGGTTCGTCTCTGAGCCGACCATGCTTCAGTCTGAGCTGTTGCTGTGGGATCATGTAACTCTTCAGCTGCACATCGTACTGCTCAGTCCAAGCCGACCTGTGCTACACACTCACACACAAAATTCACGTTACAGCTCATTATTTATGTGCTTATTCATTTGTTCTACTCCTCTTTTACTGTCACACACAACTTACAGTTATTTTTATTATTAATTCATTAATTATTTTCCAGACTAAATGATTGATCGTTTGGTCTATAAAATCAGTAAATAGGGAAAAATGTTCATTCCAGTCCTTTAATTACTAATGTTACGTCTTTAAATGCTTTGTTTTCCAAATCTCCATATTTGAGAAGCTAAAATCAACGTTTTCTGCCAACGATTAATTGATCATCAAATAGGATTATTTAACTGTCAATTGACTAATTGTTGCAATTCTAGTATATTTAACTAGTTATATTTACCTGTGTATTACTTTTGCGTGCATTACTTCAATTTTACATACACATAGTTTCCGTGTTGTGGAGCGCGTTATAGCCTAATAGCCTGTAGATGAATGGAATATAGAATATTCAGTTTTTTGCTTTCACCTGCAGAAGGAATTGATGTGAGCTGTGAGCTTAGGATAAGAAACCCATTTCAACTTCAGCTTTGGATCTTACAAAATATAACAATTCTGAAGCAGGATCAATCCCTGATTAGACCTCCTGTATGGTTTTATTTTGATCCGAAAGGCAAAAATGAATCATGGATCAGGGTTTCTTCACCGGACGCTTGATGAATGAGGCCTGTTTTTTTTTTGTTTTTTTTTATCCAGAATAATACTCACTGTTTCTGTGGAGATAATGCTGGTACAGAAAAGGACAACAAATAGCCACAAGTGATACGTTTGCATCAACAAGTTATTATCGCCACATGCCCATCAGCTTTTATTCTGCTACAATTTTTTTATTTTAGTATTCACATGATGACTACTGCATATAAATCTATATCTACAGTATACTGTTGTTGAACTGCCGGTAATATCAATATACAGAAGGCATGTCTTGAGTCTATTTTGTCCACACTTGGGCTGTTGCTCAGTTTATAATATTTCTAACCTTGGAATCACTACTTCCATTTAAAATTCAGGACTCTGATGTTGTAAAAAGGACGGGGATAGTGTTTATGGATGTCACTGGAGAACCACTGTGCATCACTCCAAAATGCTCCTCGTTTCCGTCTGCGTGTTCCAGAAATACATCCTTGGACCCAAAGGATCCCCGGCTAAGTGACTTTTTTTCCTGTTGACCACAAAGCTATCAATATGTCTGCCTCTTGACACTGCCCTATCTCTCTCTGGACACAGAGGCCGGACTCTGAATGCTGACTACTGCTCGCTGCACAACTCTCCTGGACCTCTTCCAGTACACTCTATTGTAATACAGTTATTTTTAGACAAGCCGACGCAAATAAATATTTATAGTTGTTTGCAGGTCAGGGGTCTCAATGAACCACAGGGTGGATGGCAGTGAATAAACTACAGTATGTAACAATGTAAGCACGAATAAGGGTTCAATAAAGCAGGGCAGGAATAAACTGATGGGTGAGATATTCAGAGACTTGGCACTCGCTCGTGCTTTAAAACAGAAAAATATACCTGGGAATTATGATCTATGTAGCAAATTAAGGTTGAGATCAGATCTATCAATATTAATACTGGTTAGGCTTCAAAATAACTTAAGTAGAGAGCTTCCTGGTGCCTTATGGGGTTATTCATTGCAATGCGGTGTTAGATTTTTACTCACACTTTCCCTGAATGCAGCTTTCTCATTTTCCCTGACATCTGGATGCCTACGATAATAGCCCTGGCACTGATCACTTTTACATTAAACTTCGGTCTGAATGGAGATGTGTGTCACTGGAAATTATTACACTTGTCACTTCACTCCACTTCCTATCAAATTTATACTTTAGCGAGGAAATTTCTATGCAAAGAGACTGGAATGACCTAGACAAAGCCTTGGCTTGGGCGATGAAGGAGTAGCACAAGAAGGGAAAATTTAAGGTTCAAGGAAATGAAGAAATGCTGAAGAAGCCAAAATGGTGATTGAATGGTAACATTTTCCTGTGGTCTCCCCCCTGACCAGAATTTGGCCAGAATATGGGGGAATATTGTGTTTCTGTCACTGTTCATCTAGCATAACTTTTGAGTCTAAATATAGGTTATGTAAGAAAAGGCTCCGTCCACACGTGCAAGCGCACTAGCACTGAAACACACACACACAAAACACAGTAAGTGAGTCACTGTGTGCTTTTACTTTGTTATGGTGTTTCTATTTTTTAGTATTTTTAGTACCTTCTACCAAAATAAGACTACTTCACATAACTTGAATGGCAAAGAATCATATTGTTATATTTAAGGAGTAAACATTACTTCTGAATTATTCACTTTAATAATGTAGTCAGTGTCGATATATAAACTATACATGATTTTAAATCATCATTCAGACCCGAACATGCACCGAAACGTTGAGTCTGTCCTGTTTCTATCTCAGTTATTCATCATACACAAGATTGTCGTCAGAGTGTGCAAGCGGTCAGACAATACAGAGAATACAAAGAAGTCGATTTTAATTTCTGAAAGTGATGGTGTACACCTCCGTCTCTGGGACCACGTGTACCCATAATGGATCAGATTCCGCCAGAACATTTTGTCCTGTGCCTTTCTCAATTTTCTGACCGTCTCAATAAAAAGAAAAAAGAAAAAAAAAAAAGAAAAATAATAACAATGCCCAATCCGCTTTTCAAAACCACATCAATATTTGCCATTACAGTTAAATGTCTCACAACGATTAGTAATCTCTAGTTTCAACAGCACGACAGGCCAAACAGATTTTTTTTTGACCTTCCTGCAGACCACGCGACCAGGCGTCTGTCAGTCAAGGCCGCACAAATAACCAAGCTACTCAAACACTTGTCATCATCCCTCATCAGCATCTTGATTGTTGAGGAGGACAGATCAGAGGGAATGTCCACATACATCCAGCGGCCTCTGATGTGACAGCAAGGGTTTATGGGATAGCGGCGCGAGAGCTCCGCCCCGCTTCACCTTGACCCCCGTCGCCCCCCCCCTGCTTACTCCGCCATCACACTCCTCCTCTCGTCTCAGGCTCTCCGGTCTGACCTCGTCATCCCAGGGCCTCTGGCCTCGCCTCTGACGGCTGAGTTATTACCATAATTACCCAGGAAGCATTGCAGGGAGCGGCCACATGGCAGAGGCCGCCCATGTTTAACAGAATATTTGGGTGTTTTATCGACTTTAACTCAGCACCTGGGGCAGGCGAGAGGGGGCCTGGATGATAAGAAAACCACTCATGTGGGAAATGAAGAGGACCATTTCACAGACTGAACCAAGAAGGGGATGAAATATACTGTTAATGCAGCAGTGGCCAGTGCACATATGTCATATATTCTCTAAGACAAGGTGTAAATATGCTCATATATTCAGGCGGTGTCGAACAGAAGGACTTGAGTGGAGATGACTACCATCTAAAAATAGCACTTTAAACCTTATAATGAAAAAATGATTTGGATTGCTTTGTGTCAACAGCAAATATTTCATGTCCTAAGGTAAATTAAAATTACGACTATTATATTTTTATTTCTTATTTATTTGGTGCCAGACCAACCAACCTTTTTCACGTAAATTCATGCGGATTTGAATCCATAGAAGTCTACAGGGTCAAACAACAGCTACCTCTTAAAAGCAGTAGTTCAACATATATTCAAAACTGAGCACACAGTCATAAAACATACTTAACCTCTTAAGCCCCGGCATCTATTTCAGGCCTCTGCTCGAAAATGAGATACCCAAAATGAATAGAGTATATACGTATCTGTGACTACTGACCAGATTTTGAGATTTGACAATTAATTCGCTTGGTTTTTGAGTTGTGTTTGCGTTGCGTGTGTAAATATGACTTACATGTGCTTGTAGCAGAGTTTCACCTGTTTAATTTAAGGTGCAATATGACTGTATTGTTATTATTGTGATTAGTACAGGGTTTCATGCTTTTTGTTGCAGAGTGACCCCAGGGACTTAAGAGGTTAAAAAGAACAGTACAATTCACCCAAAATCGATTGGATTGATCTGGATTGATTGTTTTTCTTCCTTTGTCAGTGACAAATTTTGGATGCCAGCTGTACAGTTTCAGCGATATATAACATATTTAGGAAAGGTCTTGATAATCTGTGTCTATACCGCCATGTCTGACAGGCCAGGAGGCTATGCATATTCATACAGTTAGAGTGAAAAGTACAGCCCAGCCTGCCATACACAGGGCACAGAGGCCATTGGCCTCAGGCCAGCAACGCACAGAGAGACAAAGATTGTGTATAGTAAGCACACACTTCTATTAGCTATCTGTATTTACACTTTAAAAGCTCAGTCAAACCCACACCGAGAAATATAGAAACACACACATTCACACACGCCCTCACCTGCTCGGAAAGGTCAACGCATTAGCATTCCAATACATACAGTATTCAGACATTCCTAGTCCTATATAGCTACCCATCAAACATGTCCAAGATGGCACTTAGCCGTGTGTGCCCGTGTCTTATTATGCAGACCCATCTGTGTGGGTTCAAAGGTCATGGCCGGGCCTGGCAGGGGCTACAGGTGAGCAGATGAGAACAGTAGGGGCTCGGTTTAATTTAGCTAAGCACTACAGGATGCAGTGCGCCCCTGTACCTGGGAAGGACAAGTTGAACTTTTCACACTGCGCCTCAGACTCATCATTTCAATGAGTGGAAAGTCGAGGAAAAATGAGTAATAGAGTCGAAAAAAGGAGAAGAAAGAAAAAAGCTTTTGACGCAGAATCTTTGTGGCTGAGTTGTTTTTGTATTTTGTGCGAGACTTGTTCAAACAAAGACAAACACACAAACCTCTGTACACACAGGTCTCTGTCACCAAGTCTCTGTTTCTGTTTTCACCTCCCTTTCTTTCTCTTTTTCCCCTCCGTCTGACACACTTCCAAGCACACAATACACACAGACATATTGAAAGAAGATGACTGCCAGCAGTCTAACTGTGTGTGTGTGTGTGTGTGTGTGTGTGTGTGTGTGTAATGTTGTGAGGGTGTGAGGGAGAAAATCCCTAATCTGGCATGGACTAGCTTCCTGTCTAGACTCTGCATGAGGAGGCCAGCGCTAACCTGGCCAGTGCTGTGAGTGTGTGTGTATGTGTGTGAATGCATACATGCACATTACTATTGTGTCTGTGCGCACGCTGCTGCTGTATGTGTGAGCGCAAACCTACATTGTGTTTTAGCCGAGAGAGAGAGACGAGTCGCACACATCACCGTACTCACCCAAAACCAGCAAACAGACGTTAACCCCTGGCCTTCCATATCTACTGTTCGATGTCTGTTTTTAATTGGAAACTTTCCAGCAAAGCTCTTTTTGTGTTTTCTCTGTTATTTTGACACTTTCTCTGCAATGTGTGCCAACGCCGCCACCATTCCAAAAGCCAATTTCCTCATTATCCAACTTGCAGCACTTACGGGAATACAGAGGTGGGGGTGTGTGGAGGGTTAAAGTTGGAGGGAAGTGGGAAAAAAAATGGGCCTGATGTGGTTTTCCCTGAAATTCCATACAAAGATCAAGGATGAGCTAAAGTGGGCCTCAAAGACTTGTTTCCTTCCCTTATTCTCTATTCTCCCTAAATAAAGCTGATCAGCAGTAAATATGGGAGTGAACGTCGTATATCTTAACATGAAAACTGAACGCTGAAAATGAAGAAAGTTAAGTCATTGAAAAAAAATCCTTCATGGTTTGGTAACACGATTAAACTGAGATGAATCATAACTGGAATCGCTGACAGCGTCTAGCCATCAATCATTTGCACAAACCCTGCCATTAGTAATCACAACAAACATCACTGAGCACAGCAACTTCCTCCCGCCTTACACACACTGAGTGCTAATCAAAAAATGCTAAGTGTGTTTAGCCTTAGCTTTGACAGTATTTGTCTGGAGTGTGAATCAACATCACGGACGTCGGTATTTCATATTCATGCAGAGGCCCAATGACACCTTGTCCTCTGCTTTCCGAAAAGGCCTTAACTCAGCAGATCACCACCCCTTTAGACCTAGATGTAAAGTGAACAGTCTTCACCTTTGTGACATCAGACCGCCACAATATGCCGTCTTATGGGAGCAAGCCGTCACAGAGGCCTGCCAAAGACCGCGACTACGACCAGGGCAGCAAAAAGCCAGAAGAACAAATGACAAAGGTCATTTTTAAGAGGAACAATAAAAAAACAGAAATTTAAATAGGACCACAACTAACAATTATTTTCATTAGCGATTAATTCATCTGTCGCTCATTTTCTTTTAATTAAGAAATGAGTTATTTGGTTCGTTAAAATGTCAAAAAAAAAATGTTGATCACAGTTTCCCAAAGCCCACAGTGACGTCACAGAAGACCAGAAAATGTTTGAGAAGATGAAATTCTCAAATTTCTTAATTTCGTCCTTAAAAAAAATAACTCAAAACAATTAAATACATTTCCAAATAGTTGCCAATTCATTTTATAGTTGACAAAATCACTGCAGCTCTAATTTTAAATAGTTTAATTATCATCAACATTTTTTACATTTTAATATACAGTAACCAAATGACTATGTATAATGTGAAGGAATCTATATCTAATATAATATATGATTATTAGTTTGTAGCTTTTTAGCATATTTAGCTCATTCTCTTTGTTTTACAGCTGATTTACAGTATTAAAGTAGTTTTATTTATTTAATTGTCCTTCCATCAAACCTGTTTTCATCAACACAGCACCAAACAGCAGACAGACAAAGTTAGCATCAAGATGGATAGATCTAGATATATCGTACAACTAGAATGCTAACACCCAAGTATTTCCCTGAGGAGTTGTTCTGATGTCAAATTAAAGTGAATATTGCACTTACATTCATCAGGCAGCCGGAAACATGACGCTGGTGGGATGTTGATGTCCCCACATGTCTCCTGCCAGCAAGCACGCTTTTGTAGACAAACTTAGCATCCTGTTGTGTCTCTCTCAGCTGGTTTGATGGTCTTCTGCCCCCTAGTGCCTCAAAAAAAAAAAAAAACATAACAAAAAAAAAAACACACACACACAACAACTTTCAAATGGATTTATCAAAAATGGTAACATGAAAAATAAAAACAGTTTCATTAATTTAGCAGTTGTCAAGAGAGATGCACAAGTTAGCAGCAAATTTGACCAGAACAACTGCAACAATTACTTAAAGGTCCAATGTGTGTAAGACTTTATAGAAAAATGGCAATAATGAAATATAATAAGCATTTTCATTAGTGTACAGTGTACATTTTCACTACAGTACGCTGCCTCTAGATTTTTGCATCTTTTGAGGCCGTCGTAGTTTCTTCTTCATGTTAGGTAGGAGAGGGTGAGCCGACAAGATTGCAATCAGCAATTTCACTGCTAGGTGTCACTAAATCCTCCACACATTCGTCCTGTAAAGCAGCTACAAGGAACTTTAATGCTGCCCCGTTTAATTCATTTCAAGGGGAATCTGACCTGGTGGCAGACATTAAGACTCTTTAACTTTTGTTGAACAGTATCCACATTTGCCAGGTGACAACTGCTACTGGTCTTACTGGGCCAGGCTGTAGAGAGTTGATTAAGAAGACATGCATTTCATTGCTTATAAATTAAACTTTTAATTTGTCAGAGGAAGAACACATTGCTTCAGTCAAAACTCACAGTCCTCTTTAGGTGTTCTTAAGAGATCAGTAAGTGCTAGCATGGCATGTCTTGGTTGGTTGGTTGGTTTTCATCATGCAGCAGAAGATGGGCAGTAGCACTGATATTCAGACTTCGGTGGAGAGTTACTGTAAGAAAAGTCAGAAAAGAGAAGTCTTGACCTCTAGGATTATACCAACATTCAAATTACTTACATGTTAATCACTTGAAGCCATTTGGAGCTGCCAATCAACAAAGTTCCCCACTGTCCCAAACCTAAGCACAACACAGAAAAAATCCTTTAACAATGCAGATAATTTCCATGTAATCAACGTAAACATTGTACTTATTTTGGGGAGTGACGGCAGCAAGATAAAGCCATGAAACCTCAGACACCAACGATGACAAAGTGACAGACAAGCTTTTGCCGGATCCACGTGGTCTCACCATCAGTCATCGTCTAGCCGGCGCGGTATTGCTTTCCTATGTACATGTATTAAGACAAACGATGACTAACACAGATGGTGGACGAATCAAATGAGTCATTTGAGTTGTATGGCAATGACATATACACATCATTGTCTCCGCTGGTGTGGGTTTTAGGGGTCTCCTGTTAGCATTCCTGTCCAACTGACTCCCAAGTATGACTCATAGGCTTGTTACCCCGAGACGAAGCAGACTTTACTGTGCTGGCTTGTCAGTGTGCTGTAGTAGGGGAATCTGGCAGATTGCTACTTAGTATTTTGGGTTTGTCTGACTCTGTCTAGCCAGTCTTAAGCAGCCTGTGTGTATGTGGTCAGATGGTGAAGTCTGTCCAAAACCCCCTAAAAAACCAACAGTTTTGTAAAAACACAACAGTTGCCCGATCGCCATGCTGCTCGAAGAGGTTAAGCGCTACAGTTGCTACTCTGACAAGTACAGTCAGCAGGAATGTAACCTACATTACAGGAAAAAAAGAGGACATATTCCTCCGTATGACTACCAGCATGTGTTTTTGTTTTCATCCTCTGGTCTGTAGCTGCATTCCTATTCCGTGTGTTGTGCGAGACGGAGAGATTGCCGGAGAGTGACTCACTAAAACCTGACCCAGCAGTGAGGTAACCACTGGAGGACGCTTGGAGTAAAAGTGAACTTTGATGGTGATGTCTGGGATCATGTCTAGGAATCCCCAGACAGTTTAGTACAATGTGTGTGTGGGTGAGTGTGTGTGTGTGTGTGTGTGTGTGTGTGTGTGTGTGTGTGTGGGATGACATAATTTCAGTACACCAGACAAAGTCCATGTGATGGTGTATGTCCAGCCTCCTGATGAAGACCTGCAACCCATTACAGAATTTCTCCACAGAAACTTGATAAAACAAACGGAAATAGACGCTCAACCTCGAAGTGAAGCTGGTAGATTATAATTTAAAATTCTGCTTTGCTTTTTTTGTTTATGTTTTAGATTCGACCAGAGAGGTAGAACGAAAGACGATGAGTGCTGTACAACAGTGGTGTTGATGATTGTGAGGCCGATGAGTTCATATATATTTTTTTTCTAATTTACAGTGTGTCAGCTGATGCAGATTCGCAAGTTACTGTGTTTATTCGACAATGAAGTGACTCATTCATTTATTTCCAACTAAAAGTGACATTTCACAAACAATATATAATTCAAATTTTCCTGGGAATGGTGTATTGATACATTCTGTTGACTTACAAATATTGTAGTTGAATTTTGGGGACATTTTAAGCTTAAAATAAATGCTACCTTGCCACTTTAAACATGTAGTTAAGTGATTGACAGTGTCAATCAAAACTAAATATTGTTTTCTTTGTGAAGGTAGAATAAATATCTAAGCAGTTGTACTGGATTGCCTTAGATTTGACCTAATAAAGTAGCCATGTACATTTTTATATAAAATGATCCTGAAAATGTTTAAAATCTCGAGTTCCTCTTGTGTAGGTATACAGACACACATTGTTTGTTAAGCAGCATCACCTGCTGGCTTAATGGAGAACTGCCAACATTACTGTAATTACCACAGGATGGGACGAAATGGCAGCAACACAGATACAGAACAAAGAAGAGCCTCTTTTATGGCATCAGAACAACCAAATGTTCAGTTTGAAGTGTGATTTAAGCAGCTAGAATTTATCAATGGAAAGGAAATTTAAATAAGCCACATTAATAAAGGTATATTCACTGATGTGTGCAATAGACACTGTAAATAATTTACCAATGGAAGATTATCATCGAGAATAAAGATCACAGAATCACACATCACGTCAGAAATGACTGTGTTGTGTTACAACCCTTGACCCTTCCCTAAAATTTTGTTCAAACTTTTGAGATAGTATATATGCATATATAGTATGCATATAGGACTGTGGCGAAGTGGGATCTGGGTGCTTGTCCTAAAATAGTTCCACAATGGCGATGAAGACATCTCATTCCCTGCTCATTTTTGGATTATGCAAAAAGCCCAAACACCCACTTTGGGTTTGGATCACTCGCACATCCCTGAGCCAAACTTATGAATGAAGACATTTTAGCCAAACCTTGGAGCGATGTTACTGGAAACGAATTCCCAAACAATAAACAGAACAACAACACTGTTCCTATGACACAGCATTAAAGACAATAGATACAGAGGAGCCTGATTATTAAACAAAATAACTTTTGCTGCTCGCCTGCTAAAGCTTTATTGCAACTGATGTTATGCGAGGCAACAAATTGCTGATTCGAACCCATTTTCATACAAAAATGTAAATGAAGAAACTTGACATTCTTAAAATAGTAAATCAAAAAAAGTCCAGATAAATCAGAAGTCAATAAATCACTGATATAGTAATGATATGAATCACACTTTCCCCAGACATCTGACTCTAGAGGTGTTAAGTAAGTGTACTGTTAAAGATTGATTTGCATTCATTTAAAAGTAACGTGACATGCTGAGTAAACAAATGAACCTTGTTCTGAGAAAATGTGTAAATACATACCTCATATTCATGTCAAACTCCAACAAACTGGCAACATAAATCAAGCGTGTTTGTATATGGTACACACAGGCACCTGGACATATGATTCATGACACAAAGCCAAATATTTACCAAGTTTGGACATTCTAGAAAAATCATTCTTGCTATGCAAACTGGTGGGCAAAAGAAACAGTGAAATACCAGACCCCATGTTTGGGTACGGGGGCCTCCAGTGGTTGAGTGAGCTTTGACCCAAAATAGGTCTGAGAATGTGGATATGCTCTATGAATAGAGATAAAACAGACTGCGGAGGGGAGGGGGGCGGGAATCAAAAAGATAAAATAACTTAAGGGGTCTGCAAATAAACCTTCAGACATCTGTGCAGAAAAATGATTTTTGTGTGGATGGTGGTTTGCAGAGGGCATGGGAAAATCTGCACAGACTGAAGAAACTTTTGAACAGTAATGCAATCACGTCGCCAGAATGTGAAGCCTGAAACGATTTCTGTAATATGAGAGCGGCTTCTGACAACAGGATATGTATTGTGTGGGTCTTTGTACAAAGGCTCCAGTAAAAGAAGAGCAGACAAAAAGGACCCAACTGTGAATAATCAGAAATGATCTTTATGGATTTTGTCTGCGTGTAAAATAATTGACATTTTTATGGATGCTACCGCAGAAATATATTCAGTAAATACTCATTTTAAATTCTCTTTTGTCCAGGGAAACTTTGAGACACAATTTTGAGATTAAAGCTCAACAAATGAATATTTACTCTTGTTTATACTTAATATAATTAAGTCCTAGACTTAGATTTGATGTGGCGTTAGTCTACATTTTAACTGTCCTTGAATCAGCTTCAAAAGCTGAAACCTAAGATTTTATGTTTCAGAAGAAAATAAACATCTTAACAACATAAGAAAATGTGCAATATTATAAAGAATCTGAGAGAAGAATTTAATAGATGAGATGAATTTACTGTCAGATAAAGTAACCACTGCCGAGAACCACAACCTACCACTAGAGGGTGCACGACCCAGGCCATGAACACATCTACAATACGGCAGACAAGCAGAAGAAACATCAACTGAGACCGCTATTAAAAACATTTTTACACCAAAGAAGGACCACATGATCAGATCTGTACTCCACTTAACCACTTAAAATAATATATATAATATAATATAGATATAATATAAATAATATAAGATAATATATATATATATATATATATAATAGGGAGCATTAAAGTAAAAACTTTCAAACTTCAAAATAAAGCTGTTTTTTTTTATTTTTTACATGTGTGCTCTCTCACAGTTGATGTGTGGTGAGTCGCAGTGAGTGAGCCCTGTTATGATTTGGGCTCTCCCGGCCGGGTGCCTGCGGTCCCTCCTCCATCAAACGTCAGAAACTAGCGGTATAAAAAACATGTGAGGCCATACCGACCGCTCAAAGTCGCATATACCTCGTTAACCTGACAGGCTGCGGTCTGCCTCTTCAGAGACAATAAAGAGGCACTAGATTTTAATGAGACAGAAGAGAGGAGAAATATGCCAAGCTGCGGGACGACTTAAATCTACTGGATTGAGCACAAGAATGCAAAAGAAAAGTCTGTTTGATCCTATAGATATATTTGTGCCGGATAAATTTCATATAGCCAATGTGGGAGAGTTTCTGCTGTTCGGGACTTTGAATTGAGTAATGTCTAATGGGCGAACACAAACTTGGATTTCTGCTGATAACAAAAGGGACTGCCACAAGAAAACGAACTAAGTGAGGAGTTTTCCAGCACAAGCTCCCTCGGAAGTTGATAGAAAACAACAGCAGGGCTTATCAATTTGATCTGAGGGCTAATTGACACTGACCTTGGCAGTCGCATTTCAACTACCGAGCGAACCAAATGCAGAGAGAAAGATGCATTTGGGTAAGGCTTTACTGTTCGTCCTCCTCCTCAACTGCGCAACTTTGAGTTCGTCTCTGTCAACTTGTGCCACCGTGGATATCGACCATGTGAAAAGGAAGAGGGTCGAGGCCATACGAGGTCAGATTTTGAGCAAACTCCGATTGACGAATCCTCCACAGTCCCTCGGACCAAGTAAAATCCCTTATCAAATCCAAGCATTGTATAACAGCACCAAGGAGCTACTGGAGGAGCTGCGGAGGGATCGGCACCAAAGTTGCGGTCAGGACAACACAGAGACCGAATACTACGCCAAAGAAATATACAAATTCAACATGGTCTACGGACCGCCAGAGAGCAGTAAGTATTACAAGTCTCTAGGCAGCTACGTCTCTCTCTTTTTCTCGCTTGAATGCCAGCAATCAACGGGTTCCTAGTGCGCAATTACGCACCGAATGAAGACCCCGTGCCAGCCAGCCGCACCGAACTCAAAACTACAGCTAGGTTCCTATATCACTGATAAATATATGTACGGCTTGAGTTCAGCAACTCCTTATCTTTGAGTTTTTTGTCCGTTGAACCTATATAGGTATAAAATAGTTGTCTTGTGTCCGTTTTGCCCCCCACAAAAACGTTCAATAACTTAATTTAAAACATCTTTAAAGTACATCCACTCCTTTTCTGTCATTGAAAAATACAAAAATCTATGAATATTATAAATTTGATATCTCTCAAGTTTAACTGCTGGACACTAGATGTCTCCTGTTTCAATGTTCAAAGTCCATCCTTGGTGTTTGTGCACTGGAGGCTTCAAGTTTCCACATCACACTTGTTTAAGTTGCCTGCTGGACCATGACTGACTCCCAGACTAGCTGTGATGTCATATACTTGTGTGTACACGTGTTAAACTCACACTCCATCAGATGAAAGTGTCTTCCAGCTTCCATCATTGTGCACAGTGAAGCTCAGACAAACAAGTCAAGTGACAAGAATCAAAACGCATCTGTCAACCAACTCAGACGTGTCTGAGCTCTCTCTTAGGTTTAATAAAACTGAAAGGTGAACTCTCTGTGCATTTGGAGGAGGTGCTTTGTTACTGTATTGCTCACCAACCTGTTTTAACCCTGCACCACTGTTCCAGGAAAGTCACTCTCCTCCTACTCCTGACTCCACTCGTCCTCCTCTTGTTTTTTTTCCTCCATGGATCCTGTCCTTCTCCCCAGATGTTCCCACTTCCTTTCCAGTCAGGCCCAAATGAGAGGGACATCTGCCCAGGCGGATGGGGATGCCTTTAAGAGAAGGATTAGGAAAAGTTAACAGAGGTGGACAGGAAAAGTTAGATGGTGGAAGCACCTCCCCGTTAGTTTCCCGTTAGGATCCCTCTCTCCCTGTGGAGTCTGTCTGTATAGGAGGAGGAGTGGGGGCCCATGAGGCCCTTGCATACAGTGACACATCAGTGGCCCCCACCTCTACATCGAGATGGAGCTTAAAGTGGACCCCACTGCCAGTCTTGGCCAGTGAATCACCCACACGGGTGGCCCATGAGCATGAGATCACTTACTTTGCTGCTCAGGTTTAAATTTGCTAAATTGAGTGTGAAACTGAGCCGGCATTCATCCTCTTAAACCTGCATGATTCCACGGTGCCGTCATTTTATTGCCTCTAGGTAACATTTCACTACTCGGTTAATACGTTTTATTTTGTTTGTGAAATATTTATAAGATTATCAGTAAAGACCTGTTAGGTTCACATTGCTTTTACTCCAAATGATTTATCCTAAACCTCGAGTTGGCACAACTATTTCCTCTATACAATTAAAAGCTATGAACTGGAAGTAGAAAACCTGTGCTGAGAGGGACATGTGTCAGCACTTGAGGGAGATTCGTACAGCATGTGGTTCGACTGAGTCTGGATTACTGAGAAAGTAGAATAGGATAAATGCTGTGCGTGTGGAAGAGCCAAAGAGGGCCTCATGGTCTAAAGCAAAGCCAAGACCATTGCATCACAGTCCCTTTGAAATCAACAGGTGTTTCTCAAAAGACCTATTTTCCCTCAGCAATGTTCTGTTTTGAATCTCGCAAAATGGTTTTGACAAAAACGCCAAGCAGTAGGTGCCTCGAGTTGGTGTGGTGGATTCAGAGCCACAGTCAGGCTTTTGATGATGAAGATGTAAGGCAGATTTACATATGTGTACTTTAGGATGAGGACTACTGTTTCTTTTAGTGTGATCTTATGTGTCCAATTTTGATATGATTAGTAAAAAAACAGAGGGAAAATGGCAGAAAACAGCACAAGTGTCTGTATGCATGTGTCCTAGTCAACATGTCTACTTCTCAGACAGTTAAAATGTCGACAAGCTCGTAATATTCTCCCATTTTTATTGTGTCAATTCTAAAATTGTAGTATTGGCATGGCAGAGAGTTTTTTTATGTGTCCAAGATGATCTCATACTAGGAAATATGCATTCTGTCAATACCCTGTATATCCACACATGCATACACTGAGTCTGCTCACTGAGACTGCTTAATGTGATTTTCATATGCCGGTGCAGGCAAGATGAACAATTTTATAGATTCGTTGTGCTGAACTCTTATTCTACTCTAGCGGGGATGATTTTCTTCAGTTAAATGGTAATAAAAGGATATAATAAATGAATAATATGCTATGAATATAATACAGGAATTATTTGACTTTCTTAATATTCTGAATCTTTGTCATGTTGGTGATTTCATCTATCAAACCTCAATGCAGATACAGGTTTGACTTAAATTAGTGTGGATGGGAAGCTCACATAGGTGTAATTTTACATACAAATTTTGCCCAATACTGCTTTTAACCCTTTTATCAAACAGCAAAACAATGTGTGTCTGAAATGGCCAGACTGGGACTGATCCAAATCTCTCCAGCAAGCCTCCAAATAAAACAAAATATGTCCTTCTCGATTCGTCTGATTTTATGTCCCTATCGCCAGGACAGCATCATTTGTCTCTGAAACAAAAATAAATGATTAATGCAACAAATTATGATTATGGTTTGGTGTAGGCACAAACACGGTTTGGTTCTACTGACTTAAAAGGCATTTGTCACTACTGACTTAAAAGGCATTTGTCACTACCAGGTGCTGGTAGACTGTTTTATTACCTTAGGCCAGACTAGATGTTTCCCCCTGTCTCCAGTCTTTGTGCTAAGCCAAGCTAACTGGCCTCTGTCTGTATTTACCATACAGTCATAAGAGTAATATCAATGTTTTCATCTAAAGAAAGCGGCAAACTATCTCTTTAATATCAGGTAAAAACAGCAGACTTCACTCAGTCAGTGTTTTAAAGACACCTTAGGGTGTTGCCACTCGTGGTCTGCCTTTGTGGAACAAATTTTTGACTCCAGGCCAGGGACATCAGTCTCTTTCCCTCGGTTAATGTGGGCAAGCACACACTTTTTTACGTTTTTTGAAGGTAAACTGTTGACCTTTGGTGGATCTGAGGCAGCACTGTGAACCAACACAAATCCGTGACAGGTGCAAATGAAGCAGAAAGCTGGTGGACGACTGGCAAATTACTGCATTGAGAGGCTGGACTGCAAACATAGGAAAGATTTCCTTTTATAGCATGGTACGCATACAGAATCTGGCATATGTCAATGAGGTTGGGTTGTGGAGAAGTCATCATGGTCAGAAAGGGGTCTGGGTCCAAAAAGTTGTCAGTGGGACTGAGGATAGCAGCGTTTTTGATATGCAGATACCAGGGAGGTGAAGTCATGCTAAGCTCAATAATATTGCCATTTCAATTACAACAGTTTCATTTCCACCAAATATAGACAAAATGTGTTAGAGAAAGACTGAGGAATTTTGATAAGGCAGGAAACCACACTAATCATTCACTTTGGGCACTCACTCAGTGCCAGCCATTAAGGAGTCAGTAAACACAAGATCATATTTTAGGTGTGAATGCGTCCTCTAGTAAAAAAAAAAATACATTCATGCCTTTGTTTTTATATTAAAATATTGTTTTATTGCAATATGACATATCTAAAAGAGGCCATTGCATTGCCATCTTGAGTTTGAAATAACTACAGTTGCTGCCAACTCAGTTATCAAAAGTACTGTACCTCTTTGGAGTATGATTGAAATGATAAAAATTTGATCCAAACACACACTCCTCCCCCAACCTATTCCTCCCTCATCAAGTCACTCAGCCAGAGAAATATCAGCAACTATTTTGATAAGCGGTTTAACTTTAAAGTTAAAAAAAATCCCTAAAATTCACAAGTTTCACCTTCTCAGTTTTAAAGATGTGCTGCTTTTATTTGTCTTATTCATTCTCAGTTTTAAAGATGTGCTGCTTTTATTTGTCTTATTCAACAGTAATATGAATATTTGTTGGTTTTGTGGTGGTCAGACAAAAAACAATGTGATGCAATCATATCAGGCTTTAGGAAATAAAACATTCTTACACTTCAGAGATTTAGTGACTTCTTGTTCTTATAATAATTAATATAATTTTATAAAAACAAAATAGGGTTAACAGTTTTTAAAAACAGTTTTGATTCGAGTAGTAGTAATTATTAATAACAATGTATAAAGAGATAAAGAATATCCATAAACTTTTAAAGAAACAGTTACCACTGTCATACTATATGGACAGCTGTACATGTGTATTAGTTATGATTATATTACTTATGATGAAAAATTACCAAGTCGACAATTTTTAAGTAGTGGAACAGCACAAGACATAGCAGCCAGCTAATATTACTTAGTAGTCCAACAGCAAGAAGTCCAACTCAACGTCTGTCTTTCAGCCTTTTATTTCACCAAGCTCTTGCCAACGACTAAAAGTCAGTCCCAGATTTGCTCTTGTCCGATGGCCTCTAGATCAGCCACACACTCCGTTTCTCTTCTTAGCTTCCTCTGTCAATGCACCTTCAGTCTTTTTTGCCTCTGTTTGTTACATTGCTTGCCTTCCCAGCTCCAGTTCTGGCACGGCACCCTCCTCTTCCCTGTGGTCCAAAATGCCTGTAGTACAAACACCAACATTCCCAAGGTGCTCTGACCACACAGTCCTTGCAGCCTTGCTAACAAACTGGGCGAACATTAGCTAACAGCAGCTACAGTTCGCAGCAGCTTTACTGTCTCACTTACATAGTTCAGAAACAGGCGTACAGGGCACAAAGTGGGAATGACAGAGACACCATTCTGACCATACTGATTACAAGTCAGTGTAGCAATAATTTTAAACCTGTTATTTTATGGTAGAAAAGTCACACAATGTTGCTTTAATATGCCCTTTTTCATAGCAGACATTTTGACATGTCACAGTAGAAAAAGCGCAGGTTTTAACAATAAAATGAATGATGGCTGAATTCCATTTAGCTGCTTCAGTTTCAGGGTCCTGGTACTGTGCCTGCTGGCTCACTGTCATGGCTTACTGGGACATTTTAAGAGAACAAAGCCATCGTTGATGTTATTAGTAACACAAATCAAAATGTCTGCTGTGAAAAAGGCCTATGTGAGAACTTTTTATTTCAACTGTTCATATGAAGGAGATCAGTATCTGTTATTATGTTGTCCAGGGGTGATGTAGCTGTTGAGATCTGTGTTCAGACATAAACTGCTTGGTATTGCATCAGATCCTGATAAGAATTTCGAAGCGTGTTCTCTCACCAAACTTTTATTTTTATTCTCTCTCTTCCAGACGATCTGTTCTACTGCCCAAAAGGCATCACCTCCAAGGTTTTCCGTTTCAATGTCTCCGCCATGGAAAGGAACTCGACCAACCTCTTCAGAGCAGAGTTTCGAGCTCTGAGGGTGCCAAACCAAACCGCCAAGAGGAATGAACAGCGGATTGAGCTCTACCAGGTGCGTAAAGGTACCGTTTCCTTGTCCTTCTATCAAGATCAAAAGGCAAAGCTCACAGTCAAGGCAACAAGGAGCTTTAAAGTCTTTTTCTTGAATATAATCTTTGGCACTGGAAGTTCAACACTAGTCTGTGTCTTACATAAGCTGGTTAGTTGTTCTCCACATGATTTCAAGTCCTAATTGACAAAGAGAGCCAACAATAATCAGATTGTGGTTGCAGGCGTTGGTAACAGCCAGACCAAAAGCCAAAAAGCTCAACAGGCCTGCAGAATGTTTGCAGAGTTGGGACGGGGATCCTGGCAGTCCAGATCTAATATGGTCCTCATTTTGGTTATGTAGAGGTCTGTAACATTTAGTCCTCAAAAGAGTATGAAAAGTTTATTAAGCTGTAAAAAAATAGGGCTCTGGTTTGTTGAGTTACGAAATGATGCAACACATTTTTCTAAGTTGGAGTCCATGTCATCAGAATCATCCAAAGATAATTAATAATTATCAGCTCTACGCAAGTAGTTTAGCCATTAGCTTATATTTTTGATCTTATGGCACACAAATGTACTGTATGATTGAACAGTACTACTCTAAACAACCTTGTTTCAACCAGTAGCAGACAACTTTGATCAATTATTAATTACATACTGTACCGGATGAGGCTAGGGATAAGGTAAAAGGTAATGAATACTGTATTTGTGTTTATCAGGTGGACACAAACATGACTTTAGTTGAATGCTAATGTTGCTCCACATCTGCTTAAATGTACAAAGGCAGTTGTTTCCTAATAACATGTCAGGCTGTTTGTCTGTCCATCCGCGTTCTGTGGAGTTCATCTCCCCAAAAAGCCAAAAAGAAACAAACCGTGCAGATGCACCAGCTCTACAACCCACGCAACACCACTATCCCTGAATTCAACCCCACAAAGCTGTGAGCATCACTGTAGTTACTCTTGTTTTAGTCACCATTAACTAAATTAGGTCTAATGTAACTTATAATCTGTTTCCTATTATAACCCTATCATAGCTCATAGCATAACTTATTACAAGTGATCAAAACAGTAATGAGTAATAACAGCTTCTTCTCGCACGAAAAACGGAGTGATGGTTTGTTATTGCTTTGCAGATTGTGAGGCCAAACGAACACATTAGGAAGCAACGCTACATCGCAGCCAAGAACGTGCTGACCAGAGGCACTCCAGAGTGGATCTCCTTCGATGTGACTGAAACAGTGCGAGAATGGCTGATGAACAGAGGTGAGACTGACGTTTGTCATTGTCTAAAATGTTATCAATAATCCTAATTTTCATCCCATTGTTGAACTAAGCGAGTTTTGTCTTTTAAAGTAGGAGACTGTGTAGTCAGGCTTTATTTTGTTTTGTTCGTTTCAAAATTGACAATGCTCTTTTCCATAATTGTTTGCCATCAGGAACTAATCTGGGTTTGGAAATCAGCGTGCACTGTCCCTGCCACACCTTCAACACAAATGGCGACATCATTGACAATGAGAACGAGGTGCTGGAGGTGAAGTTCAAAGGTGGGCTTCAACAACAATTCATTAAAGTTAATCATACCAGATGATGAACTTTTAACTAATGCATATTTATAAGATAATTTGTACAGTTCTCACTTTGAGTAGTACTATATGGTTTAATCAGATGTAGTGCTGATGATCGTCTTTATATTGAAAGTGAACTGTTGAACCTGATTCAGCATTTGCCTCAGAGGACTAAGAACAAACATATGTTTTATTTGTCTTTTTAAAAATATGTCAGACAAAAAGGCAGTTCTTTCCTTTTTGCGGTTTCATTTCTGCATTGTGTAATAGAATTACAGGGATTGCAGTTTCATAGTCAATAATTTTGTACGCTCAGTTTGAAGGAAATTACGAAAGGAAAAAAAAGCCACTAAATGGTTGGTTTAAGTGTCACTCCATTGTGTCTATAATTAAGGCGTGGACGGAGATGAGGAGCACAAGCGCTTGGATCTGGATCACCTGAACAGGAGGAAGGAGCAGTACCTGCCTCACCTTATCCTCATGATGATCCCACCCCACC
Source organism: Larimichthys crocea (assembly GCF_000972845.2). Taxonomy (NCBI): domain Eukaryota; kingdom Metazoa; phylum Chordata; class Actinopteri; family Sciaenidae; genus Larimichthys; species Larimichthys crocea. Next base: position 11,339,071 of record NC_040021.1, read on the forward strand.
GCCTGGAGACCCAGTCCACTCGCCGACGCAAGAGAGCGCTGGACACAAACTACTGTTTCTCGTAAGGGATTGTGAAGAACTTGTGCTATTTTTTTTTAACCTTACTAATATCAAACTTGGTTCAGATGCATCAGCATATACATGTAACACTATAGCCCAAGTATATGCTACAACCTATGACATCACATGTGACCAGGAAGGTATTTAATATTAGAAACACCATTACAAAATAAATGTAGGCACTGATTACACTATTGTGCATCCTCATCACAGAAACAGGGAGGACAACTGCTGTGTTCGCCGGCTCCACATCGATTTCCGCCGTGACTTGGACTGGAAGTGGATCCATGAGCCCAGCGGTTATGATGCCAACTACTGCTCCGGGCCCTGCCCTTACCTGAGGAGCTCAGATACAACACACAGCTCGGTAAGGCCAGAGACTTTAAAAAAAACCCCAAAAAAAACATAGTTTCTCATTTATTCTAGTGTTAAATAGCCATGCAGATATTTCTTGTATTACTTGCACAGACTTTCAAGAACTCTGTCTCCACCTAGAGGTCTTCACAAGACCAAAACATACATTAATATACAAAATTAAAGGAGTCTAGATCCAAAAAAATGGACTCAAAGATAATTAGACTACAAAATGTGGTCCACACAAACACTTACATGATGTGCCACCAAAAAAAAAAGAAAAAGATTAGCAACACATTTACAGATCACACTGTCCTTCACACTTCTGATATAGCAAGTCTGCTTGAAACCACGCAGACGTATTGACACACACAGTCAATAGCAACGTCTTGGTTATTCTGCATAAGCCACACACTCATTTTTCTTTGGGACTACTTTCTAGTGAAAAAATAGTCCCATTACAAACTGTTGATAGTGTTAAGAATGAAGTTTATTCTTGACCTTGGTAACAGGAGTATGACTTAGTCCATTTTAGCTTAATGTTTTGGTTCCTGAGCCCTCAAATGGATCTGTTATAACACTGCTGTGTTTCGACAAACACTTTCAGACAAGCAGACATAGTTTTGTAGCCCTTTATCTTCCAGAAAAAAGTTGCCAAATAGTTTATTTGGCCATTATTAAATCTCTCGATGATCTCTGTGATCCAATTACTTTGAACTGAACACAGCACAATTTGAATTTTTATCTCCTGTGTGCTTTCCAATAGCTGCTGAGCCTGTACAACACTCTGAATCCGGAGGCATCGGCCTCCCCCTGCTGTGTCCCTCAAGACCTGGAACCCCTCACTATACTCTACTACTCTGGACGAACCCCCAAAGTAGAGCAGCTTTCCAACATGATTGTCAAGTCTTGCAAGTGTAGCTGAGAAGACATGAAAGGTGAGGTAGTATGGCAGGATTTTACTAGGTACTGACGAAACCCATGCTCGTTGACTTTTGGACTCTTAGCTGTGACAAATACTTAAGCTGACCCTGTGGCCTCATGGCTTAGATCTGAACACCACTCTGAAGGTCACACATTTTTAAGGATGCAGATTTATTTTTTTTTCTTTGAACTTCAGGTCATCATTTTTTTCCCCCCTTGTTTCTTTTTTCTTCCTCCCACTCTGTCAGTTCTGGATGACAAGTAGTTATTTTCATCCTAAAAAGTTCAACTCAAGCCAAACTTCATCTTACAATCATAGTATGATCTTAAAATATTTCCTTCTAGATTTGTGAATGTGGACAACACATTCCTAAAAGCTAGCTGGCAGAGAGCCCTGTACAAATCTATCTGTGACACAAAAAAACAACGGGGAGCTGCTTCATGGACAATGAATGAAAGAGACTTACTTTGTGGCATATTTTCTGCAAATATTCCACAAAGTTTCAGCCTCTTCATTGTCAGTAGAGCAACTTTCCTGTCTCTAGTCCTGGGGTGACATTGTTAATAGTCACATACGAACTGTGCTCTCCTCAATGGCTGAAGAGTCCTTTCAGGCTGGATTTTTACCTTGAACTTAAGTTCCCTTTTCTTTCGAACAGTGGACACTATCTTCAAACACAAAAGGAGAAAGGACAGACTTGCTGCTGTATCCAAAGCCATAGCTGTGGTCAGGGAAAAGGAGAGCTGAGAGAATGCCTGTTGGATTTGCAATGGAAAGTGAATGAACAAAGAAGTTGAGCCAAGCTTTTCTTTTTTTGGCCAGCCAGCAGCAATGGCCTTTTTTTTTTTTTTTTTTTCGATGCATCTATTAGAATGGATGGAAGGAAGACCAAGAAAGAAGAAATAGAATGATCAGATGAAGAAGAAGAAGAAGAAGAAGAAGCAGAAGAAGAAGAAGAAGATGAGGGGACCTGTATGGAAGGGAAGAACTGTGATGGAAACTAGCCACGAGCACACTGCCATTCACTGGAAGTCCTCATCCCTAACAGGTTCAAATTATTTCTGGGACATCAAAGAATATACTGGAAAAGAACACGTGTTACGCAACAGGTTTTTTTTATGAGATTTCTTTTGCATTAATAGCAGATTTGGTCTGTTATGCAACTTGTCATATAGTGATTGTTTCACTGGGGCATAAATTGTATCTGTGTTATCCATGGTGGTTATGTTAAACTGTGGGTGTTGTTACATTTTCTTGTGATTTAAAAAGAATATGCAACCTTTTTTTTTGTCCATATAGAATTTAGTTTGACCTGTTGTATGTGATCCAGTTTATGTCTTATTGTATAAAATAGGTGATTTTCCCCAGACAGTTAAAACAGAGCACTTTTCTCCAGCAATAACAGGAAATGTCGTGTCATTTAAAATTATTATTATTTTAAATCTTACTCTCCTATCAGCTCACCTGTCACCCGTCACTCCAACCAGCTGGCAAGGAATCGCATGTGTAGTCAGGACTCCGGTGTTCCCAAAACACTGCAGTCTTTCATTCCCTCTGCTCCGTCTTTGTTTGTTTTGGTGCTCTTTTACAGTGTGAAGCCCTAATGGAACAAAAAAATGAAGAGGGAGGGGGAAAAAGTCATAACATGACGGTGGCTGGATGTACAGTTAGACCTCATTTTTCTCCGAGTCAGGAGAACGATTCTGAATCCCTGTACTGTTTGACATTCACCCAGTCGGAGTCATCTTGCCTTTAGATGACATTTAGGTGATGTTTTTGGCAGTAATATTGTTTGAATGACTTGTTGATCGTGATTATTATTAAAAACACAACATGCAAAACCTGTATGAGCCCTTTTTAAATCTTCAGAATTCACTCCAGAAATGACAATGCATTTATTAAATGATCAAATGAAACAGACCTGTGAAAACATTTAACTCCAAATTAGGAAATGATGAATTTACCCACTGGTCTTGTCTGCCATGTTGAAATGCCATTTAAAATGCTATTTTCTCACAATGTTTTGGTTCCATACGAACATAATTTTTCTTACTTGAATCTCACCGGTCCCACCTGTTTCCTGCAGGCACATGCAGAGGCTTTTTTTTTTCTTCTTCTTTGCAACAGAGTAATAAATTCAACTCCTCTTTCTCAGGAATTGTTGCTTAACAGCTTTCCCAGGCAAAATGCACATACCCTGATTTTCAGTACTTTTTTTTAAATGTGCAGACTTCTCTTTATTCTTTTATTTATTATAACATGTAGTATAAATCACACCTAAACCTGAGAAATGTATCATAAATTTAGTAACACCTTCTATATTTTATATATTGGTATTTATGCTCCTCCAGGATGACCCTTTGCTCTTTAATTCACCAGGACCACCACAGACTCTATGACCTTCTAAAAAACAGCAGACCATCTGCAGAATATTATTTCTTGAATTTATTAACATTTCAAACTAAATGTGCATTTTATTAGAAACTTGTTGCACTTTTACTCCTACTAACATAAAAACTGCAAACTTGATGATTTATGTGAGAAACTTTATGATTTTATTACCATTTGTAGCTGCAGATTTAATGCCTTATGTTAGATAACCGCCTAACCCTAATCCAAAAGTTGCTCTTTTTGATGGCTTATTACTCATCTGTATAGCATTAAACCATTATTTACACATTATAAAGTCTTTATCAAGAGTGGCTTGTTTGAAATTGGTAGCATACATTCTTATATCATCTTCTGCTACTGGGCTGGTAATCAATTCCACAGATTTGCGGGTTGGTTGGGTTGAGCTAACATGGACTGACAAGTAGCCAGAGAGAATTCGCTTTCTCTGTGTGCCCGTTATTGTTCCATGTCACAAGCAATCAGAGATGAACCATGATGAAAACACAAAGACCAGAGGGCATGACAAGGTCTACAAACAAGGGGTTGGGCTTTAATGGCTTTGCAGACAGCCCTGTACTAACAAACACACATTACTGGTAAAGGGCAGCCATGCCCCAGGCATGATTGACTTTTAACCTTCAGTACAAGTACAAGTCATGTCACTTAGTTACATTTAAGTCCACAATTTGTCCCTGCTAGAAACATTCAGTAATACAACCCATCAAAGCTCTCTTGAGTTTAACATCACGTACACTAACTGCTCTGCAACTGCTCTGCAACTTTGTCACTGTTTACTTCTTTGGGTCAGTAAATGGAAACCAAAATTGGGTGGATGTTCACTGGGTGGACTCCCAGTAAGAGTAAAATAATATAGCTGATTCTTCCAGAGTATCTTTTCCCATGTCAGTGTAATGGAAGCAGGCTGAGGGGTTAGCGATGGAGAGGCCTTTCCTAACGGAGACAGTAGCTTGGCTTGGGTCTTTCTATTCATGCAAGGAGTCATTTTGGCTCACATAGTGGCTAGCTACATTGTTCAGCAAAACACCACACAGACAGTGAAACCCTCACAGTGTGAGACATACAATAAACCTCACACTGCAGTGATGAGTCGTACTCATCAAATGTGATTGTCTTTTGTATCCAGTACTTAGTTCTACAAGGTTGGACCGCTTAAATTGATCCAAAAAGAACCTCAGCAGGTAATTTCATCTCCTCGTGGGTCTCTGACTTTTTTAAAAAAGAGGGAGTGAAAATATTTTGATTCTGCTGAGACTAGACTTTTCCTTTTTATAGCAGAGAGACATTCAAGGATGGTTTGAAGATGTAGATAAGAACATCGTTTGCTCCTTTTTAGGGGGAGGGCAAGCTGACCATCTTAACCCCAAACCTGCAATAAAACTATTTCCAGCTCCCGGCTACTGGATGAGCAAGCCATAATCTGATTTGAGTTCAGGGTCCATTTCTGGGTTGGAGTCTGACTTTCTCAGAACTTGTGCTCTTCCAAGACTTACCAATGATGAATTGCATGACACGTAAATGCACAGAGGTTTGGAAAACTCTGTCTGCTGCTATTCCCTGAGCAGATTAACAGATGTGGAGAGAGAAAAAAAATGGAGAGGGGGAAGTGAGAGACAGAGACAGAGAGGGAAAGTAAGTGTGTGTGTGTGTGTGTGTGTGTGTGTGTGTGTGTGTGTGTGTGTGTGTGTGTGTGTGTGTGTGAGCGAGAGAGAGAGAGAGAGTGAGAGAGAGCGAGAGAGAGAGAGTCCTCAAAAGGACTGCTGCTGCAATAAAATCATCAGGTCACATCAGACCAGTTCTCAGGACCCAGGGTGGAAAGAGTTGTGTAATTCAGCAATGGGAAGAGCATACAAACTCACACACATGCACACACACATATACAAGTCAGGCCAGCAGCCATAGTTACTGGAAAAGAGTGAAGGGGTGAACAAATATGTAAACACATATCAACTTCATAGACCTTTATAGCTAAACAAATGAATGGGAGGTCTGGATCAAACTACAGCATTATATTACAGCAGAGTGTGTGTTTCCGTGACAGTATTACAATAATAGAGGGATGGTGTGCGCGTGTGGCGAAAGAGGGAAGGAAAATAGGGACTGTGTGAGAAAGGGAGACAGTGTGAGATTATAATTTGCACACCCTTTAAATCAGGATACAACATTACGTTGAATTTATTACTCTGGGAAAAAAAGAGCCAAGTTCACAAGTTTGAATTACATAACAGACTGCTTAAGTTTAGAGACGCTAAAAAAAATTGAAATATAGGTTGATAAGATGCCAGTAAGGCAAAACTGCAGGCCATTTGAAAGAATAGAAATGCATTCTTCAATCTTACAAATGAAAACTTAAATTTCTAAACAATACAATGCATCTTTGCTTGTTCATTACAGTTATGTAACCCCCTCTTGTTTATTTTAATAAATACAGGGGTTGCCAATGCAAGGGGCAACTTTCCACAGTTGTAAAATCATGTCTGAGTAGCACAAACCGTTGCGCTGAGTTCTCGCATCTGATAAGCCTTTAAACACAAATTAATCGGTCATCATTCATATGACACATCTCCATCAAAGCATCCCCCTGTGCTGTTTCCAGTCTGATTGCGTGGTTAGGGGTTTTATTGCTGCAGCCTTACTTGGTCAGGTATGACCAGCAGCCTAATGTTAGCTCACGTTAACAAACATTACATTACTGAATTTGATTTTATGCCATCACATGTGCTACTGTAACTTGTGGCAGTGAGTGGTATGTTTATACATGTGCAACCTCACAGTGGTTTATGGTTATGTTAAGGCACTCGGCACTTGGTTACGTGGAGAGAAAGATTGATTAAAATAAAATCTAATGAAATATTCAAGACTGACTAGAAGCACAAGACTAGATGTGTTTTGAATCTTTTGAGTCTTTTTTTGATGTGATACAAACTTAACCAGATGTGGTCCAGTGGTCACAGTCCTGCATTTTTGTAAGTTTAGTAGTAAATAACTGAAATGTCTGGGGGTTGAACTTTTACGGCGTTGCATCAAAAATACAATATTGCCCTTAAACAGCTTTCAATCTTAAAATAATCCTAAAGAAACTGGAGAATGTCGGTATTCACATCAGGACGCACACACACACACACACACACACACACACACACACACACACACAAACAGTCAAACTGGGCTACGTCCTGACAATAAAATGATAAAATGGACTCCTTTGTTTAAGGAATCTGTGTTACACTGCCAGCAGTATGGTTTATGTTTCCTCTAGCTCATTTATTTTGTCTCTCTGTAGCTGTAAACACCTTCTCCATTTACATTAAGTTATAGACCCTGATGCTTTACCTACTACTATATGAGCTCTCAGAGAAACATGAGGACTGAGAATAAAGCAGGACAGCTGTGTGGCATTTAAAGCATCCTGTATGCACATTATGTGTGTTCAGCATGCACATATGAAAACGCGTGAAAAAGAGAATCTTAAATCATGCAGACACCTGAGCGGCATTTCTCGATAGATTACCCTCTAGGTGATGGTAACACTGGCTTTCTCCCCTATACTCATCCCAGAAGTGCAAACCAGATTGATGAGGGAGGTCATATCCAGCTGCCTCCACTCAAACAGGTAATGGAGACAGTGTCAGCGGGGCGCTTTCTCCTGCACAAGCTCCGCGATGAGGACTTAAGTTGTTTTGCTAAGTTTATTGTCTTTTTGCCTGTCTGGGTATACTGTATGTTCTCACAGTTACTGGGGCTTAAACTGGTGAAAACAGCTATGCAGCGGTTTCTCCACAAAGAACAAGAGATTTATACTACTTGGATGAAGGCTAAGGAACACAAAGCCTAAAGTCACCAAGTGAATGAGAGGCAAGAGGCCCCAGCAGATGTAAGAAATTGTGAAAATGGAGCCTTTCTTGACCTCACTTTCATCCTATAACTTTGCCCAAACAAAGGTACAGTATAGTGCTCTACTTTGTGTAGTTACGGGTCATTAAAATGCATTGCACTTAATTTTGGTCCATAGAAAGGAAAACCTCCAGGTGTTTCATATTCTGTTGAACTTAGAATATATCTGAACAAATGGAAACCAGGTATTTACGAAAGAAATCTTTAAACAGGTGTCTGAAGCAGCACTCACTTGTTTTTACCATTTTATGTGCTACACCTTTGTTATAAAAGCTAATATAATATGCATAATCTTCTCCAGCTGCAGTTGAGCTGGTGTCAATTGCCCTTTGCCTTTAAAATTTGGAGCATTTACGTTCAACAACATGGGCTGTAATTGGCCTATAGATGCCACAGTTGTAGTTTAACAAAAGTTTTTACAGGAGTTACGAGGAGTGGTGACCAATAGCAGTCTATTCAGACATCAGGCAACCGGTGATGAGGAGCTGCTGAAATACAACCAGAAAGAAAAATCTTTACTTACAGTTTGACAAAAACGCTTTAAGTCCATGTAAAGGCAATTCTGAGATTTCTTTCAAAATACATTAAATATGTTGGAAAATAGTTGCTGAAAACGTCAAAAGACTTTGAACAATATATTAGTGAAATGTGAAGTTAGATGTTCAAACAGTTGTTCACTAGTTTTCAGTCCAGGATTTTGTGAGCAGTCCTAAAGGGTGGCTTGATGACACACTGAGGCCACCCTGAGCATGCTCCTGCACCCCTAGCAGAGAGATAGAGATTAATTCATCTTACTGTGTGTTTCAAAGTTAATCATGTCATTTTCTGATCTCATCTGACATTCAGTCGCTTCTAAATTGCTGTTTAACTGCTCACATGAGTGGGCATGGCTTCAGCACATTCATTGGATTTTTACCTGATTTTGACACCTAAATTTCATAAACTTGTCTATATCTTTAATCATTCAAATTTGGCTGGGTGGTTAATAACACTTTATTCTTTGGTCTGACAAACTCAGAACACATTTTTATTCTTACTTTACACACAGACCTTAAATGTGCACTAAAGTTTTCCAAGAGAAGAAAAGTATTTTAACAGTAACTTAACTGTTCAAAGTTTCAGCTGCTTCAAACATGATACAACCATCAGTTACTCATGGATACAGGAAACTGCACTGCTGGACTGTCGTCCATTAACATACACAACTTAATGCCAACATTGCTCAAAAAAAGTGGAAAAAGTAAAATTTGTACATCTCTAATAGCGCTGTAATTACTCTTCTATTAGTAACAAGATATTTCAGCCTCGCTGTTGCCAAGTAACCAGCAGAAGCAAAGACATGCTTTTCGTCCACAAAGTCAATGAGAAACATGTTTGGTTTGTGCCTCCCCATTAATCTGCACGAGACCTCATGACTCCTTTGGCTGGCAGCGCTCCATAGGCAACTGGCTGCTCCATGTCTCACACAATGTGTTTGTGTGTGTGTGGGGGTTGTAATATACAGCAGGCCCAAAACCACCATGGAGGTTTGTACCTATAAGTGTGTGCATGCAGTATGTGTATAGGCTATATTAGTGTTTGGGCTTTTATACATAAAGGTTCAGTTTTACTGATAGGGCCCACATCCCAAAGCAAGGCAGATCACTTTGTTTTAATAATAACAACATTATTCTATATGTCAAAACCAAGCAGCAACCTCTGTGGCTGTGAAGTGAAGCCAAAGCTGAAGTACCAAAAACTGCAGTTCCCCGAACAGCCACTTGAGGCTGGCTACAGAACGAGTCAGTCTCCTTAAGTCCCCGTGTTCAAATGTCCAACTTCACAGCAGAAATAAACATGTTTACAGCCTGGTACAAAAAGCAGTTTTGGTCTATATAGCTAATTTCCCCGTTCATGACGACTATACTCTGAATTTTTATAGAACTCACCTGTTCAAATTATATTAAGGCTTAAAGTTATGCAAAATTAACAGCGTGGAGACTTACAGCTGTTACAGAAGGCTTATTCCAGCACCCTGGCATCATTCGGCCTGCCTCAGGTCCGCAATGATCCATGTCTTCACCAGAAGTAACAGGACTGCCAACAAGGCAGCAACCAGAGTGAGACAACAGAACTTCAGAAACCTGTGGGTGACGTCACGCATACACACATACTGTATACTATTCTTTATACTGTCAGTGGTCAAAAGCTAATAGTATTGGTAACATACGACATGAGGACTGTGTACAAAGGAGTGGGGATTGTATAATTAACTACATTGAAAATAGATTGATGAGCTGGGTTTTCTTCTTTCTGGTGTTTTTTTTCTTCTTAGTCAGTGCTTGTTTTGGGCAATACAGTACCACCCCCAAACGAGCAGCTGCTGTAACTGCATGACGTTGTCCAAGCGGTCCACTTGGTCCGCTTTTCAAAAGTGAAAGGGAACCAAACCAAATGAAGATGTGAAATTTTTTCAGCAACTTCCTGCCCAATTGAACCGAGTCCCCCAGACTATCCTCGTGTGAAAGCAACATAAAAGTTGAATTACGGCAGAGAAATATAACACCAAGCTATCGACCCAGTGAAGGCAGATCGCTCAGTCCTTAGCGGTCCATGGTCTGTCATGGACGACAAGCAGATACTTGTGGCTCTGTCTGTTTTTTCCAAAGTTGAAGTTTATTGTTGGAGCAGCAGATAACAGCACAGTCCTGCTGCAAGAAAAGACGTCTTGTTGTTGTAGATTATAACCTTTATTTTAATGACTGTATTTTCAACGTATAACTGGTTCTGTGGATTCTGTTGGACGGACTTCTCAGCAAAAGCCATAAAAAAGTAAAATCTTTTACATACATTACAGTGTTATACGTGGGTAACAAATGAGGTGTGACTACAATAATAACGACATGTCAACTTTCGGCTACAACCTGGATTCGTCTCTATATAATTTACACCTTGACACCAGAATGGTGGGCCCACTGGAGGTTTTTGAGAGTCATGTGGTAGCATGATTAGATAAAATTCCCAGCGGTAGAGCGATCCTTTGGCTCACACATGTAGGATTTATAATCTGTAAGTCACTATGATATTTAAACAAACATTGCATAGTTTTCAAGCCACATCCTGTCGTCACTGTAAACAAAAACTGATATGAGTAGTCCCCTCTCACATTCCCACTACATGCTCCAACACACCACAAAAGTTTTGGAGTTGGCAGACTTCCCTCTTTAATACAGTCACTGGTGTCCTGATGGAAATGCCCTCACAGGGAGCTGAACTGCGGGTGTTTGTCTTATGAAGGTGTTTCCAGTGAAATTAAATGCCTCTAAACAAACTGTTGCTGGTTCGGTTTCTCTGTTCTCTAATGCTCAGATAATCTAATTTGTCCAGATGGCCAAATCGGATCTGTAAACATACAAAATAAGATGTCTTCTTCCTCTGTCACTGCTGTTCACCCTCCCATCCCCAGACCCCAATCTGATTTCCCTTTGTATTCCCTTCCAAATGAAATAGTGGTTTCACTGTGGCTGTAAACTGAGCTGATCAGCTGTGTTTAGTTATGTTTGCAAAAGGCAAATAACAAACATCCTCGTAGTCAAGCTGTAGGCCGTCCAACGGTCCACTTCTACAGCCCAGTGACTAACATGTTTCTTTTATTACACGGATTAAGATTTAAATTCAGTTTTATCTTTTCAGCACCACAAACATAATCAGCGTAATAGGAAACAGAAACCTACCCTGTGTTAAAAACAAGCGTTTTACTATTAAAATTTCCAAAGATGGAATAACAAATAACATTTCCACTCGAGAACCTTTATTGAGTAGTTCAGCTATTTTAATTAATTTCTCAAGTCAGTCATTTTATTTTAACGGCATTATGTTTTCACTTACTCTTTGGCACATTTACACAGGATCCATTAACCTCAAGAACACAGATTTGCCAAATGTACACTGCAAACCTGCTAAGCATGTTGATGTGATAGTATTTCATGGAACAGTAACACCATGCTTAAATTGATCTATGATACTAACAACACAGCAGGAGCCAAACTGCCATTTGTCCACTAGCAGGACATGCTTGTATCTTTACAGCTGTAGCTTGCTAGCATTGTTAGGAAGGATATAACTTGTCAAGTTGTTTCACGCTACTGGCTGTAGTTGTAAGTCAGTGTTACACAGTAATGGTAATGTAATATGTAAAATATATATATATATATATATATATATAAATATATTATATATATATATATATATAAATATATATATATATATATATAATTATATATATATAATATATATATAGATATATATAATATATATATATACACATAGATAAGTTTGATACTACTGGATACTCCATCCACCACATTTAAGTATTCCATCTATGTTCTATGTTAAAGATGAGAAATTGCTTTTTTAACGCTAACTAAAGAATTAATTAAGAATAAGAAAACAATATTTAAAACTTGTGACTAATATCTGCAGCAGTGTACTTAGCAGTGTACTTAGCAGGATTATGATTTTGTTTAATTTCCAGTACTTGAATTATTTGTTAAACTGTCTCACAAGTTTATTCAATTTACACACCAGCAGCCTCTCTGCTGCCTCTCTGCTCTTCTGCAGTATATTTATGATCTCGGAAGAGTTCATTTCAGTTTGTATGTGCAGCGTGAGAGAGAAAATAAATGCCAATGCACACAAATCTTAAGATTAGCAACAGCAGAGGGAGTTTAAGTTGCATGGACTCCCTTGTCACCACCAGCAGTTTGTTGTCAGTATGCCAACGTAAAGAAGCCATATGCAGCACTTATCTTTGAATACTGTATGCACACTTGGTATGTTTAGCTGACATGTTTATCACAGATTAAATTATGGTGTGAATCCCAAGAATCGTTTTCTAAAAACTTCCCGAGCATGAAATATTTGCAAATCTCTGCATTTAGAAGAGTCAGTAATGACAGAAGTTTATGGTAGTTCAGGATGAGACTTAAGCCTCTGTAATCTCCATAACACAGCTCGCAACCTGCCATTACCCACCACAGCCTCACATGGCCTCTGTTTTTGTTAATTTACTTTATTATACATGGTTTACTGTACACTTGCAATTAACTTTGCCCAAAGCTTCCTCTTTTAGGTGTTTTTTGACAGCTTGGATAATTATGACTGTCACCAGGAAACGTTTCCATGAATGCATTTTGAAGACGGCTCTACTTTTCATTCACTAGCAACATTTGAGTAAAGAAACACTACTTACGCTTGAGCAGGACTTTCTTTTTTAGCCTTGACAATTGCACCTTGTCTCTCTTGATTACATCAGATCAGTGATACAGGCTCGGTTCTTTCATCAGTGCTGTAAGTATAGGCAGAAACCCCAGGGTCTGACAATTTTAAAGTCCCATGACGACCATAATCTCTATTTCTGGCTTAGATTTCACTCCATCCATTACAATCTGATAAGAATTCAGGGCTACTAAACAAAAAAGATGGAGATCTAAGAGCAATCCTCCCTCCATTCAGGAAATAAAACTGTCCAGAGACACTTAACAATGAGTTTATGGTGAAAGGTATGAGGGAATTTCCAGAGAAGAATCCCCCTACCCCAGTTTATCATAAAATCATTTGTCCTCTGCCAAGAAATGCTTTAAGATAAGAAGTTCACATCTTATTATTTTGCAAAACATTAATCAAGGACATAAACTCCAAAAACACTTTGCTACTGAAGTCTGGTATTCTTTAGAATATGTGTTTTGACTTTATACCAAAATCGAGGTCTGTGTTTGAGCTAGCCCGAATTACTCTGCAGTGTTCAGTGCCCACTCTCTTGGGGGGGTTGCAAGAACATCTGTTATCATTTTTTACTTTTAATGACATAATGTTATAATGTGGGGTTCAGGCTTCATCTATACCTCCACTCAGGAGAAACCAACACGCACTGCTCTGATTCACCAGCCTCAAAACTATAGCAGCAGGTCAACCATCAAACACAGAGAAAATTACAAACTTACTGTACAGTAAAAGAGACTGGTACCTCATTTTAAATTGATTCTGGGATCTTAAATCACTCTGTTATTTTGTGAATGATAAACGCAGGCCCCTTCCTAAAGAAAACCAGTAAAGACTTTCTTTTTAACTCTTTAATCTATAGATGTAGAGGCAACTGAACAGTGTCACGAAATCCAGGCCGCACCCCACCCCACACATTGTAAAGGGTGAGTCAGAACATAAACAATATCTGTAATGAATTTCCCAGCAGCGGTAGGTGCTCCATACATACTGGGTGGCTGTGACATTCAGGCGTCTGCTGGTTCACTGATAGTTTGCTTACCATTGCTATCAAACAATAGTTATCAGATGAATTTGATAAATTAATCCCAAGGCATGACTTGTCTTCCAGTTGTTAGGCCTCACACAGAGAGTGCTGTGCTTGGAGACAATCAAATGCAAACATGGTGTGGTTTTACTGATACATTGGAGTCAAAAATGTGTCATCTTCCTAATACGAGCTAAAATATCAAAGAAAATAAAACCACTGCCTTGCATAATCGCAGCCCCTCAGCGTTGATCAGTCACAGCTATTCAAATGCAACTGGGAGTGTATCCCACATAAAGATTGCAACTTCAGACTGAGACATTGACAATTACAGAGCATGGTGCCAGAGCTGCTGGGAGCATAATCTGGCAAAGTTGCTGCCCAGCATGAGAAACAGTGAATGTGGAGGTGCAGGTTTGTCTCTGCCCAGAATAAGGGCTCCTGCAGACTGGCTGGCAGTGCTGCTCTCATTATCAATTAGCAGCTCACCAGTAATTAAGTATATTTACTGCTGTACTGCTGTACTCAAGTACAAATGTGAGTATTTTCTTTTCTTGACACTTTCTGCTACTTCTTCTACTCCACTACAATTCAGAGGGAACACTACTTTTTACTTTAGTTACTAGTTAGTTTTCAGTCCCCAAAAACATACAACATTATAAGTGAATTAACTGACAGATTTTACAACTACTTTGATAATAGTTTAAAGGTCCAGTGTGTAGAATTTAGTGGCATCTAATCATGAGACAGCAGATAGCAACCATCTGAATACTGATTGCCTCAACCTCCCCTTCCGAAAAACTACGGTGGACGCAAGTGGCAACCTTCGTGGCTGTGAAGTGAAGCCAATGCAGACGTGTCAAAACTGCAGTTCCTCAAACGTCCTCTTGAGGCTGGCTACAGAAAGAGTCAGTCTCCATAAGCCCCCATGTTAAAATGTCCAACTTCACAGCAGAAATAGACATGTTTATAGCCTGGTACAAAAAACTGTTTTGGTCTCCATAGCAAATTTCCCCGTTCATGACAACTGTACTGAGTCTGAATGATTTTAACTCAGCTGTTCAAATTATATCAAGTTAAAGTTGAATTAAGACTGTGGCCGCTTTGATTGACAGCTGTGCTGTTACAGATGGCTTGTTTTAGTAACCCAGGCATCATTCAGCCCACCTCAGGTCCACTCATGACCCACGTCTTTGTCGATCTTTAAATTAGATAGGAAGCGGAAGACGCAGGACTATCAACATGGCGGTGGCCAGTGCAGCATATTTTCATCCTTAAAACAGCTTTTCAGAAACACACAGGTGACATCACACATACCTGGTCCATTCTTTATACTGTCAGTGGGTGGACGTAAAAAAAGTCAAAAGTTAGAGTCAGTGTTTTGTTTGTCTGTTCTGGGCAGCTGCAGAAATATGGTGGTGAAACATGGCAGACCTCGTGTAAGAGAGTCTGCCAATAGATCCTTCTAAATGTTATTCTCTGGACTTTTCATGTAAAAGTATGTAAATTATGTCAATAATTTTAATTTATATGTAAAAAATTGAGGTTTGGATTCTTGGTTGGACATATAAAGGCGTCACTTTGGGCTCATTTTTCACAAAATAATCAATCAATTCATGGAGAAAATAAACTAATCCATAATTAAAATAATGATAAGATGCAGTCCTGTACAAAGTTTTGATGATTATAGTTACATATATACCCTGAAGAGGATAAGCGGTTAGAGATAATGGATGGATGGATGGATGGATAGTTACATATTTTACTCATGTAACATTTTCAATGCAGGGCTTTCACTTCTGAGCAGAGCTGTCTTACCTCGGGGGATTGAGGTTGCACAGCTGCTCATCTGTCTCTGATTTACCAAAATGAAGGTGGGAAAGAGGTTTTTCATTTCATCACTTTTCACATTTCTCATTTCAGCTTCTCAATTAGCTTCTTGGATTGTCAGCGTCTTGGATGCTTTCACTTAAAGGAGGTTACATGAACTCGACCATACAATTGCCAATTTAATCACCACTTACTGCCAAGAATTTACAACAAAGAAAAGGAAAAAGAATTGAATTTCATGTACAGCTTTCTTCTTCAGAGAAGATCTATTACTGTATATAAAAGTCAACTGTACAGGATTATGTGACAGGACACATGATTAATGTATTGCTTTGAGGAACTAAGAATAACCCTATGAGAAACCCATTTCTCTCCCGTTTCTTACTTTCATCATAATTTGAGCCCCTCACTGAGTATCTGTGTTCTTAATGGATTTTTCCCCCCATCTGAACCTTTGATGGACAAACAAGAGTTTTGCTCAGAGAGTTCTTAAATCTGATACAAGTATTTTATGCTAACTACAGCCAAATTTCCTGTTTGCACTCCCATTTTAAAACTGGTCTTATGATCCCAATTCTAAATTGTACCATATGTTCCAAAAATTACTTTTTGCAAAAGCACATCCAGCAAGGCCTAGAGTTAAAAATAGACACCAGGGAAATTTGGAGGTTGTTCAGGTATGTTGTTGGTTAGCTCCATATGGCAGATCCATTGAAGCCTCTCTATTATGATCAAGTATATCTACAGATGTGGTTGGAGAACAGATTTATAACAGACTTGTGTTAGGATTCTTTGGCTGAAATCTGATTAGATGATAATCTTAAACTCAGCCATACCCTGTGTGCTTTTAAAAAAATATTATTGTGAAAAAAAAATGGGATTAGTCTCATGAATCAAAACCTAAACATATGGGATGACGGAGTTCCAAGTGGTTGTGTAAAGCTTGTGCACATGTTCAATACATACAGACTTTACCATGAAGCACCAAACTGAAGAAATAGTCTGACGTTTTTGGAAATGGTTACTTTTTCTTTTTTTTTGCCCAAATCTGTTTTGTATAAAAACAGAAAACAACAGTTTAAGAGATGCTGGCAGGTGGATTTTTGAACTTTGGACATAGCCAGACTAGCTGTTTCCCCGTTTCCATTTTTTTATTCTAAACTCAGCTAATCACTCTCTGGCTTTAGTGAAATCGATCTTCTTTTCTGCACTTCTCGGCAAGAAAGTTAATAAGCATATATCAGACAAAAGTCTGCAGGAGTATTTACTGCTTCGTACAGTAGAATTTCCTTTTTTACGATGAGTATATGAATTTTGTAGGAACACAGTTTGAGTCATGCCCCTTTCTTACGACTACGTAAAATAAGAAAGTCATTTTCTAGTTTTAGAACCATTCATTAAAGTCTGAAAGGTGAAAAGTCAAAGTGACTTGCCAGTTTTGACACCACAGGTGTCCACATTCATGGATTTTTCATTTAATTGGACAATCTTTACTGAACACATTCCTTGGGCTTTCTTTATCTGACGTCCTATATAGGATTTATTGCATTATTTGTTCTTATTTGTTGTAAATAAGTAACATTATCATGCCAGTACTGTCTTAATATTACACACAAATATCTACCTCAGATAACATCCAACATTTTTCCTTTTTTAAATTCCTTCCTCTTGCACTAATCTAATACTCAGTCTTGAGACCAAGTAATATGTTTTACATCTACTATGGTGCACTGTGACTTTGAGCATTGCACTGCATGCCATTTATTGCATGTAATACGTTATATGTTATACTTATCTATAATTTTAAGCTTATTCTGCTCATTACAAGTTGTGGTAGATAGAATGACCAGATAAATATCTAAAATGCAAACGTAACTATGGGTTAAGAGTCCAAATATATATATATATTAAAAAAAACCTTTGAGGGAAAGCTCATGAAATAACAAACAAAACCAAGAAGCTGCACAACGTTTTAAAAACTTTCCATTTCCAAAGATTATATCAGTTTTTTCCCCTCACTAAAGACCCCTCTGAGGCTATTACGCTTACCTTTAAGTTTTACTAACTGCGACCCAATGCCCCAAAGTAAGTGTCCATAAAAATGCCACAGAAATTAATTACAAGGAAAGTTGATCTTCCCATTGTTAATTTGCCAGTTAAACGTTGGCGTCCCTGTGGGAGTATAGACATCTCAGAAAAAGCTCACTGGGAGAGGTCATTATTGTGGCTAGGTCTGTAAAGATACAGTTTCAGTCCAGGAAGCTTCAGGGTTATGGCCATAACCACAAATACACCAAAAAACACTAGTTCAACTTTATCCCACATGCAGAAGATACAAGATAGAGGGGCTCTTTGCTTTGATGCTACTTCTGTCTTTTCTCAAGAATAATTATCATTTTAGAAGTCGTTCAGATGCCTGCCTAGCAACCCACTGGCATTAGACTACATTATATTGGCTCCAAGCCTAAAAAGCAAAGAAAACATTGGCCCAAGCGATGATCCGGGCTTGGCTGAAGGGGCTGAGAAGATATATTTTCAGTAACATGACATCAATAAGAGCAGTGTGCCTGCATGTTGAATCATATCTTATCGTGGATGTCAGCCCAAAGAACTTTTTCATTTCACAGCATCATACCAGAGGGGTGTTTGTCTTTACCACCACTGCTGATACAATCAGCACTGGACAGAAAAATAGATTATAATACTTTGGCCTTGCAGTGCTGCTGCAGTTAAGTCTGCATAGCTGGCTTTTAGACTGAGAAAATATCTTTATAGCTCATGAGCTAATCCAAACAGGATATATAGCACTCTGGGAATGGCTGGTTATTGTAGACTGGGGGTATAAGATTAGAAGACGTGGTTCTTACTACAGGCAATCTTCCCTGACCAGCCGTAAAATTGTCTTTGCATCTCTCTTTCTCTAACCCGCTCTTCTTTTGTTGGCTTCCACAGCGAGTTTCCATGAGATCGCAATGCCTTCCTTGCTCTCAAGAGCCTCTGAGATACCACACAGTAAATGTAAAGCGATAATTCACCGGGGGAAAAAATGACTGCATGGCTAACTGGTAAAGACATGGTTGGGCTGGAGGACAGTGAGAGGTGGATGACAGATTGATAACGGAAGAGACGGAGCATGTACTTCTGTTCTCTCCATTATCGTTTTACAGCGAATACATGCTGTGGTATGTCTGAAGCCATACAATATTTTGATAGAGTTCATTCAAACCACTGACTTTTACAGAAGCTGTAGGAGTTTAGTGTCTCGCTCATTTGGATGCAGTGAAAATCTGAGGATGGATGGCTCAAATTTAAGACTATTCACTGCTCCCATGGCCAATATTTACATTTTTATAGAGCCAATAGTGCAGGTGGAACATACTGTAAAGTGATAATATGTGCATGTACTATTGTATATATGGAAAAGGATTGTATTTATAACTTTACATGTGTGGCAGCATTTAAAACAACAAAGACATTTCACTCCAACTTGCTGAGAAGCCAAGACTTTGATAGCAGCTGTTCCAAGAATCAATAAGCACGAGCTGCACTTGAACAAGGGCCAGCATTGCAGTAAATATCACTGCTGTATTCACCACATCTGTCAGTGAGGATTATAAAACACTGGTAGCATGACAATTACTCTCTGGGTCTATTTATTGCTGAATTGGTGGGCGTCTCACAGGTGCAAGCAGTCATCTAGGAGGTATCAGAGAAAAGGAATGCATGGGGAGGAAGCCAACATGACTTTCAGATGGTGTTGGATAAGAAATGTCGGTGTCTTCTGTTCACTCCTCTTATTAAACACCAGGATGTAAGGTAGGCCACACTGTAAAGGCACGATATCCAGATAACGCAGATGTCTTGTAACATTTGATGAACTGCTGATTAATGTCTTGTGAAACTGCAATAAAATGCCCCTCAAAGATCATAGATCCTGTCTGAAATCACCCCATTTATTCAGTCATTCACTACTCCCCACATAACACTCACTCTATAGTTTACTGCTGCTGTAATGCTTAATATCCCTCCTAGGATTGATTAGGTTTTAACTTAAATGCTGGCAATGCTAATGTGTAAAGGCTTTCTTGGCATTTTGCATAAACACATCATATATTTAGAATTTGGAGCATTCATACGGTGCATTAGGAAGGTAAATTTGCGACTGATTTCAGGTGCCGTTGTAAAGTGATAGCATCAAAATAATGATATACACCCGACTGATACGCCCACTGACATAAAGAAGAGAAAACAGAGTAAATCATTGTCTATGCGCGCTCGTATATACAGTGTCCAAAGCCACTGTGACAGAAACGTCCTTTCAAGCTGTAATTTATATGTATGTGGTCACAGTCTGTGGAAATCTAATGAGTATGATTTCGAGTGTAGTTAAAATGAACTGTACGACAAACAATACGATACAAACAATCATACCATACCACATAGAACAATACACTACCTGATCTCCTCCAAGTGAAGACAGGACACCAAACACTGAGGCTATCAAAGCAGCTGGATGTCATATGGCTCTTTTTTTTTTCTTTTATAATCTGCATTTAATCTGTATTTTTGTCATTATCATTTGTATATACTGTGACTTTTGTGCTGATCAGTTATCCGTTGCATGTCTGCCCCTGCTCTGTTGCTCTTCACAAAACAGCAACTAAAGGAGTGTAATATTATTAACCTGTGATGTAAGACTATGAACTAAGAGTCATAAAAAAAGTCATAGCTCTTGAGAAAAAGTAGTATTTCTTGTGTTAATCCAAAAGTGTCACTACGTTTAAATTGAACATGCTTAAAATTAAATGTTTAACACCATCTCAACCCGAAGTTGCATTTTTTTAAAGGTTACAAACTGAATTTGTTTGAAAGGCAAACAGCTTCGGAGAGCCGTCTAAAAGTTGTTGAATTATCTGAGAATGAATGACCTCATCAGGTTTCACTACAGATGTCCAAATGTTTGACTCACTGTTAAATTATCTGCTACAGACATGTGTGTTCAGTGATTTTCAGAGCCACAGAAAGTCTTTAGTTTTTTGATTTACTTGTCTCTCTTTCTGACGAGGTATTATTAAACACTGGGAAATGACTGCCACAAGCAATCTGCTGTATTTCTAACCTCATCCATGCACTATGAATTTCCCACCGTCTTATCTTAAACTGAAACTAAACAAACATAAAATGTGTGCCCCTCTGGACTGTTAGAGTCTATGATTGTGTTATTTGGCACCACTAAAACTACCTTGGGAGCTATTATTGGGCTGAAATTCTACAGTGCAAGGACAATTATGCGGCCTCTTTAGCCCGCGAGGATGATGTAACTAATTGCAGTTTTATCCTTGTGTCCTGCTCTACACAGCTCTGCATCCTCAAACAGCAGCTTTTGTACTATGGTTCATGGACATATATTGTATGAATGGGTGACAAAGACAGAAGACAGTTGGAAAGGGAGCTTGGAAATAAAAGGCAATTGCAGTGTTCAGAAGAATGAGAAGAATGTGGAAAATACATCCTCTCTGATGATTATGGCAACCATTGTTTGTTTTTGCACCTGTGTATAGGAAAAGGACATAAAAATCGTGGTTTGGCGCCATTGTGGAGAGAAGATCTCAGAAAGTATACATGGAACTACTTGCAGCATTAATTAAAGGTAGTATACTGTACTGAAGTTTAAAGTATATACTTTTATTTATCTTTTCTTTAAGACAATATTTAATAATATTCTGGTATTTTTCACATACCCGATCTGATATTTGAAGTGAAGCATTTATGGTGATGGTTCCCTGGTTAATTATCTCACTGTAGTACGGTACCTGAGGAGATGTTCATTATAGTTAGAGACACCTGGGCCAGGTGATTTTTATAAAACCATAAAACTCCACCTCTCTGACTTGTCTTTGGCTCTGTCTGCCTCTCTGGTCTGCTGCATAGCTTTTGTTCTTTGTCTTCATGCAACATCTCGCTCATACTACACATTACACTCAAGCATGCACACACCTTCACCACTGATGTACTGATGGACACACGTCGTTGTTCCTTTGTTTTGAAGCCTTAAAGCGGAATTTCAGGACCCGGAACACGCCTCTACCAACAGCAAGTTCATGCCTAACCAGGTCCTCCGTTTCACTCTCGCATTATATGTCCCCTCCCCCTCACCCCTTCTATCCCTTTACTCTAACTCTCCTTCCAATCTCCATAGGGTCAAAGGGGTCCGTCGTGTCCAGGAGCTACACGGATTTCCCTTTCGAAGCTCCCCCACAATGCAACCGCGTTCGAAGATCCACGACCATAGCACATTCTCATTTTGTTTTGTTGTAAATAAATCCTCCAAACTTACCCAGTTGATGGCACGTGTCTCCCCTTTGTTTTGTCACGGCCTCAGAGCGGGTTTGTGACAGTATATACCGTGATGACCCCACCACTCCACTAGGTGCCTCTGTGTTCTCTGCTCCTTTACAGGTTCCAGGTCGTGGGAGGGTCATCTTCTTGATGAGACACCTGGGCTGGTGTGGTGTCTATATAAGGCTGTCCATACTGCAGAGCTCTCTCTTGCCCTTGCCGCTGCTGCCACTGCTTTTGTTCTGTTTGTTTGACACACGCTCACACACGTGCTTACACTGCTGATTACTGACATTTATATACCTTTTCTTCTGTTAAATACACTTGAGTCGTGAATAAATGTTAACAGTTAAGAGCCGGGCTGTGACAATACCTTTATTCACTAATATTCTGGTCACATAAAATAATAAAGGCCACTAAGAGGAGTCTGCTCCTACTTTGACGTGTAACAATTCAAAGAAAATCCAATGTCCACATTGTAAGTTTATGATGTTTATTAACCAAAATACTAACAACAAACTAAAACTGGCATAACATAACAAACTAAACTAGACAAAACTATACGATAAGACACGTAACATGATAATATGTGAAATGGTCAACAGAAAATGCCAGAGCCTGTCACCCTCTTTGTAAAAAACCTACAGAGTGAGTACAGTGAGATCTATGTATTTGAAGTAAAGCATTTATTCTGGATTTAACATTCTAGACCTTTGTTGATACGGGTAAAAAATCCTAAATCTGGAGCTGATAACGAGATATCAAATTATTATTTGGTTAACAATAAAAAAAAAAGAAGTAAAAATGCAAATGATTTGCATTTACTGCAGTACAGTTTATTACTTTTACCCTGACGTATCCATAAAACCCGGGAAGCAATTATTCAACTTGAATAAAATATGATGGTACTTTTTTTCCACCTTTGTCTGCATTAATCAAACTAACTCTTCAAATGAAGACCCGCCCATTCTCAAATGAAACTGTCAAGTCACCAAGAACTGCAAAAATAAATGAATAAAGTAAAGTTAAACTTTTCCAGCGAGAGTTTTATGATCAGAAATAAGTGAGCTGCTGAATTGATGCCCGCCCAGTAACTGATTCATTTAATTTGCGCCAACATTCATCCCAGTTCAGCTGTCATCCCTTATATGCACGAAGATAAATTGTGCTTTTGCAAACATGAAAACCTGACAATGCGGGATAAAATAAAACACCCTGTGCTGCAGTCATCCAGCTGTTCACTGTCCCGAGGTTGGAATGTGCTGCCATGTGAAGCCCCAGAAGAAGACATTCATTAAAGGATTAGGGTCCACACTTTGTACTGACACAAGAATGAGGGCAGCTGAAAGGAGAAGAATGAAATGATCAAAATGATATTCAAGCACCATTTTGCGCATGAGAGGAGATGCTGGCGGTGTAAGTAGCGGCAATCAAAACAAAGTGCAAAGATCCTCCCTTTTCTGAGGCTGCGCCATGCTGGCAAAGATAACAGCTGAGGAGGAATCCTGCCGTGGCTAAGCCTCTTTAGTGCACTTTTTCACGTCATGTTTTAAGGTGTCAAAGAGGCTGAGATCAAAGAAACCGTGGCCACTTTAGTGTTTCTTTAAATGGACCAGTGATCAACAAATTCTCAGAAGTCTGGGATGACAGTTTGTCTCTGCGGCAACAGCAGCAACAGCAGCAGCAGCGAGTAATTCAAAAGATGAATTCAGAAAGTAATTCAGTTAGGGAGCGATTCATGGGAATGCTACTAATCTTCCAGGGGCTTCCAGTAAGAGCTCATATTTTCAATCTGAGATGTCTGCGCTCTCCTCAAATAGTTCATTCTTTGGTGTCCTAAAAACTGGTCTTAAAGTGTTTCAACTGCAGCTCCAAACAAAACAAAGGCATTACATTTCTTTGCTTGTTTATTGAAAGTTTCAATAATAGGCAATTTGGCAGCAACAGTAGGAATCCTCAGCCGAAAAACCATAAAAGTGGCAGTATGTGTGGTCTAGCGCTGCCATTGCAGTGAACTCCAAAGAAGCAGGAGGAGCAGGGCCAGCGTATTTCCCGTAGCATAACACATGCCGACAGCAGGCAGACATGGCAAACTGGACTCTCCTTGTTCTCACACTCTGTGCCAAATTGGGGGAAATTCTTCCAGTGGCAAGTATCAATTACTCACTTTAAACAAACATCCAAGGCTTTTGAATATCAACATGGTGCGTGTATGTCTCCCTATAGGGCATCTGATATGGGGGAGACCACACACATGGAGTCACCTTTCAGCATCACCTTTCTCCTCGCACTGACTTTTTTTCCTCATTTGCATCCTTCATGCACTCTGCTATCTTTGACAAAATTAGTTTTCACCAGACATTAATCAGGGGGAGCGGTGACAATATCAGCCAACAAACAGAACGACGGCTCCATCCTCTGTTTTCTAAAAGTCAAGTGTAGTGAAAAATGTTCACCAGAGAAATGTTGTGTTTCTGTTTCACACTGTCGGGCTGGAACTTTTTTTTTTAAACAGTTGTGTCACATTAAGCATCAGCGGGGAAAACACATCCATCATTCTCATTCTGAAATGTCTCACTTGAAAATTGCATCTAAGTGAAGACGACAGCCCTGGAGTCTGCACCGCCTGGCTCGGCCCCATCTGGTACAGATATACAGGCAACTTCAAATGGTCAGCTTTAGCTTATATCACACAGCAACCACGCAGCCATGTGGTCCTTGTGAAGCTGGGGGAGCTGTACAGATTAGATATTAAAGTATGTAGTAGATGTGGGTAGATCACACCGTTCATGGCAAAGACACATTAAGATCTGCTAAGAAGGCAGCAACTTGCAGCTAATAAGTCTTTGCATGAGGCAAAACCACAAGATGAAGACATTTCTTTGTGTGTGTGTGTGTGTGTGTGTGTGTGTGTGTGTGTGTGTGTGCGTTTGCATGTCAAATACAGCTGATATTCCCAGAGTAAATACAGTGGAAGTTGAAGGTAGAAAGATTTTCACTTTCTAAACCCTAAGACGGTGCTGAGGCACTGTCGCCTCACACCATTAGGTTCCCGATTTGAACCCCTCAGCCAGCTGGGAACTTTCTTACATGTTCTCCCATGTTGGGTTTTCTCGGGGTAGTAAATAAGTTAGTAAGTCCAATTTATTTGTACAGTGCTTTTCACAGGGTACTCCGGCTTTCTCCCTGATCCTAAATTGCCCATACAGTAGGTGTGAATATGAGTGTGAATAATAATTTGCCAGTCCTGTGACGAACTGGGGGTGACAACCTCAGTTAGAATCACTGCACTTACAATCTTTGTGGGTCAGGAGCCAGTTGCTCCAGTTCTATGTTCATAAGTCTGATCTTGGCCTAGTTTATTAAGCGTAGATTTATACTAACCTTGCTAGGCAACGGGAATCACAATCCATCTTGCCAGGCTTCAAACTATGCACGTGTCAGAACCACAGAAGATCAGACCAATAAACATCCCACGATGAACTACAGGTTGCTGTCAAGGTTTAGTTTACTGTGGAGGTAAGCCAACAAAAAGTAACTTTCGGAATAGGTAGGCAAACACAAAATAGCAAAAAGGTGACTTAAGAGTCCAGGCAAAAACAAAGTCATCCAGGATAAATTCAGGATAAATCCGAAAAACAAGGACATACAAACAAAAATCCAGAACAGGGAACATTGGGACCAGGACCACGGGGGAGAGCACAGAAACAATGAACAGAGGAACTGATGCAGAACCAAGAAACAGAACACAGACGACAGATGATGACGTGAGACAGGTGAAACTAATAGAAGACGGGAACAGGTAATCAAAAGTGGTGGGAAACAAAACAAGGAAGTAAAGTCACGGACACAGGGAGGGGAGTCTTATTGTGATGGAAAAGATGTACATTATATGAACATTATGTGGTTGGTTGAACTCATTGGTTGCAGTTCAGCCGTGATAGATGGTGATAAACCTGTCAAATATTTTTAAATAAAACACAATCATGCCACATGGAGGATTAGCAGTTAGACTTAATATTGTGCTTGACCACTGAAGACTTTATGATGCCATAGTGTCTCAGCTTCACTAAGGTCTCCTTATGCTTTAATGGTGCAACCAGGTTTAGTGAATCATTGGTTTGAAACTAGCTGCACTTGGAGAGTAACTTACACACAAACTACTGTAATGCACTTCTGTTGTCAGCAGTGGGCTTTTCAGTTTTAAGCACACATGGAAAGTGTATATCATCAGTTGTTAAAACTCATTACAGAAATGTGAAACAGAACGAAAAGGGTTTATAGGTTAAACCAACTGAAAACCAACAAAGTCCTTCAAGAAAACTCCTTTAAAGGCCAACAATAACTATTTATATACAAAACTGTTTTGCTGTCTTCACTAATTTTATGTTTCGAATGACAAAACACTAGCCTTTATTGACTGGCAAATTAACATACCAGAGAAAAGTTCATCACAGTGGTCTTCCACTCATGCTGTTAAATAATCACCAGTGATGGCGGGATGGCTGTAAAAGCTAAAGCTGGCGCACATGTCAGCAGCTCTGCAGGCTTTAACGTACCGACATTAAGGGTTTTTTTTTTGTGTGTGAAAAGTATTGTGAAATGGAGTCAAAAGTCCACCACTCACTGGGAAATTGAAAACATAAGGGCGTTTTCAATTGACACAGGATGGAACCAGGAGGCTTTGATTTCTTAAAGTGTTGACAGCGCAAGGACACCTTATCCAGAAACCTCTTTCCCAATGGCTCCTTGAGCAGCTCCCAGTACAGCAAAAACTACAACAGAAACTGCAGGTCAGTCAGTTTAATGGCAGTACTATGAGAAACATTTGTTGATATTATGTTGTAATAGAATCAAAGGGCAATGGCTTAAATGAAAATTACCCCCCAAATCTCCATTTACTACAATTATACACAAAAATCAGATCCAGGAGTCACACTGTAAGTATCAAACAGGCGTTATTTGAACATCAGGGTTGTGCAAAACCACTCTACTGTACATCCAAAACAAATAAGTCTTTTTGTGGCTGGTTGGCCAGGGACTGGTTTGAGGCAGCATAGGCTACAGATGGGAGGTTAAAAATCACACACAGTGAGAATGGCTCTCGATCATGAGAATAAGGATGAAGCCGGGTTTTCATATCAAACTAATAAGAGTCATATGGAGAGAAAAAGGCATCAGCAGTCCACATTGGGGATTGATGTGGGGACTACAGTGAGAGATCATGGCAGCACAGTGTTTTTCTTGTGCTGTTGCGAAAACAGACACCAGGACTCAGTGCAAGTAGCAGCCACTCCATAATGCGTGGTTTTTAGAAGCAAATGAGCAATATAACCACGAGTGACTTTGAACACTGACAACATGTATCAACATAAAACCACAACAATCTGCACTGTGTGATTCACATCTATTTTGTCATTGTATACGGCAAAAAAAAAAAAAACCCTGTAGTTTAAAATCAATCATGTTCTGACTGCAAAGCACAATCAGATTTTTATTTCAGGGAGACATTGTTTTGTATATGTATTTTTATAAACCAGCAATCTTTTTTATGGGAAATAAACTAGAGTTCATTGTAAAGGGCATAAAGATGATTGGAGCCCCCGTCAGATCACTTTTCACTGGGAACAGCTTGCCGAAGGGCCCTGTAGGCTTCAAGCAAAACCCTAATTTCCTTGCAAATCCCATACAACAATATTAGCTTTAAACCAGTAAAAGCATTTTACGTCATCTTAAAGGAGCAATGGTGGCCAAGACTTTAGGAAATAGAGTCACAGGCAGGATTTAACACTCAGTCACACAAAAGACTGAGAGGACTGCATACATTTAAATTTGTTTATCTAACAGGCTAAGACAACTTGTGTTAGTGTTTATTGAGAAATAATGTGCTTTAAATTCTGTTGTGCTACTATTTTACACATCTGGATATCCAGCATCATCACTATACTAAACTAAACTCTTCTTAGTGTTTATAGCTCCTTTTCTCCTCCTATTTTCTGTAAACCTAGTCCAAGTGTGATGCTTATATACGCACACAATAGACATACTAACTCAGTGCTACTTGTTGCTCATTTGGTTTTGGGTTAAAGGGTAAACTTAGGTCGTTTTCAAACTGGGCACTGTTTTCCTGGGCAATGAAGTCCATGTAAAGGAAACATGCTGAAAACACGTGAAAAGACTTTGAATGACTCCCTGTACAGATTGTAAAGCCCTCTGAGGCAAATGTACTTTGTGACTTTGGGCTATACAAATAAAATTGATTTGATTTTGATTTGATTTTGATTTGATTTGATTTGATTTGAATGATATATTACTGAAATGTGGAATTAGAGGTTCAAACTGTTTTTTAACAGTTTTCAGTCCAGGATTTTGTGGGCGGTCCTAAAGGGTGGCTCGATGACACACTGAGGCCACCCTGAGCCTAACCCTGCACCCCTAGCAGAGAGACAGAGATTACTTCTCTCAAGTTAGTCATGTCATTTTCTGAACTCATCTGACACGTTTTAGTCGCTTCAAACTGGCTGCTTGACTGCTCCCATGAGTGGGTGTGGCTTCAGCACATTCAGTCACAGTCCTGGTGCTGAGAATACTTTTTATTTTTACCTGATTTTGACACCTAATTTCATAAACTTGTCGATATTTCTGGGTGGTTAATAACACTTTCGTCTTTGGTCTGACAAGCTCAGAACACATATTTATTCTTACTTTACACAGACTTTAAACTCCAGTCAGAAACTTGATAAAGGCCATGATAATAATACTGTATTATATTGTGTATTCAAATAAGCATATTGTGTACCTGAAGTCTGTGAAGGTTCTCCCAGCTCATTTTTCTTTGAGAAGAGTTAAATGTGGCTTAAGTAGACTTGTTTGTAGATCTTTGAAGACGTTTCACCTCTCATCCAAGAAGTTTCTTCAGTTGTCTACCTGTTTTTTAGACTGAGCACATATGGAATGAATTATTTTGGCATATTTTCATTGTTTCACATAATACAATAATATTGTACATTCAGCACATTAGGTATATTTTTCCACATCTACATGCTGTAGTGTATTTATTACAGTTTTTACATATTACATAATTTTCAGCTGTAGCTCAGGAGCAGGTCGTTCTTTAATTGCATGGTTTGTGGTTGATCCCCTTGACCACATGCCAAAGTCTCCATGAGCAAGACTGTGTGTGTGTATGAATGGGTGAATTAGAAGCATCGTGAAGGCTTTGTCCTGCTATAAAAGTACCATATAAGTGCAGACCATTCACATTAACTTTTCTCTCTATTACATCCTTTTGCTGTTTGCTGATAGAGCAACCAAAGTTCCCCTCATGCATCATTAAAGCTTCATTTTAGCTTGTGATTAACTGTAGTTTTGCTTCCAGCAAACTCAGCAGTGAGTGGGGGGAAAACCCCAACAACTAACTATATGTGATGCATCGTCAGCCTGTATTTCTCTAAGACGGATATCTGTTGCATCACTCACACATTTTTATGTGGTGACTGATGTTTTGAAAGGAATACAAAAAGGCCAAGACAAAAGCGAGGGATAATTGCAGTGTGGGATTAAAATAATAACTATAGTAACTTCCCTTACACTGAGGCATAGGCTGAACTGGGATAAAGGGGTCTTACAGCCTCAAAAATGGGCTTTAACAGCCGCCAGGAGCCTGTTTGACCCTGTAAGCTCTTATTCTAGATTTAGTGGCAGACTTGAAAAATACAAGCATGCACACAGACACACATGTCTTCTTACCCACAAGAAAAAAAAGTATAATGCTGTTAAGTGAAACACAGCTCCCTTCATGCATGCTAGCTAGCTAAACACTGGGTGTGTTAGAAATACGTCTTTTTTGATCAAATCCAAGGCTGTAGAGACAGTGGGTTCGGTAGTTGACTTAACCAAGCCAAAGCCAGCTCTTGCCATCGCTACACACTCATTGGGCTTTGTGGAAGTCTCAGACTATGATTGATAATAATTCACTATCCTGGCTTATTGGAGGGCTGATGTAACTTCCCTTTTCGCTCTCAGTGATCACATTCACAGTTGACCTTTTCCTGCCAAGGGATCATTTCCAGAGGAATGGCGTTTTCTTACCTCACTAAAATCCAAACATGAAGAGTTTACATGATATTCAGCCAGAAGGGCAAAAAGGCAAATAGACAGACAGCTGATGCAGCAAATCAGAGATCTGTGTGATGACTCATACACCTGCTCTGTCCAATAGTGAGGCGAACAAATGAGAGCCGGCCAGAGGATCCTGGATCGAGACTAGCCTGTGGGGGCCAGACAATGACTCAACAGCAGGTTTTTGACGCTGAGTAAATCAAAGAGGACAAAGATTGCACAGCATGGACAACAAGAGCAGGTGCTTTAAAGATTCAGTTCAGTTATTCCAAATTTAAATATCTAAAAACAAAATAAATTAGCTAATTCTGACAGTCCCATATATAATATATACATACTGTATATTTTATAGTATAAACATACAGTGATGTGTGTTTACATGTTGAGATGATGAAATATATATATATATATATATATATATATATATAGATATATATATATATATATATATATATCTAGTAATAGCTATATATATATAAACTATGGTTTAACTATGATAAGTCTTTTTCACTGCAGACATCTTTGTTCATCTTTTATCTCTGTCATCCGATCTTGACATGATAGTAAGTCACCATGCACAATACCCTGAAACTGAAGCAGATAAATAGAATTCGGCCATGAAAAAAATTATTTGGTTTATTAAACCTGTATTCATTTTTTTTGCCACTTGGGAGCAGCATTACAAACTGTAAAGACAACATTAACATATTACCTAATAGCCTATTCACACATCTGGCAGGAAAAATATGCAGTTCACTCTGTTTTGTTCTCCACCAACTCATGAGGGAAATATCTCCACTACAGGACTAGTCATAGAGCTGAGGGGAACTGCAAAGTCGGCTGATGAGTAAGAATAAGTTTGTCACTATATGAGCAATGCCTTTCACATTACACGTGGTCATTTGTTATCTTGTTAACACATAGAAAATGAAAAATGAGTAAAAAATTTGTGAAGTGAAGACAATGAGGGATTGTATAAAAAAAGAAAGTATAAAACAAAAGAAACATCAATGAGATTATTAATAAATACAAGTCAAAGTAATTTATATTATATTTCAGCATCTAACAAGTTTTTTTAACCTCTAAGGCAACAACTTATTATAAGTCATTATTACTCCTACTTAAAAGGCACTAATCCAAAGATAACAGTATGATACCATTACAGAAACACCATAAAATGCTTAATTGTGATATGATAATATGTACCTTTACTTATACAATGCAAAATTGCTTGTGAATATACCCGTAATTAATACAGTGATTAATTAAATTATTGGGCTCTAAAATTACAAGGCAGATTTGTAAAGAGTTGTGTTTTCAGTGGTGTGCTTACTGTACTCTGCAACAGTGTTAAGGCTGGATGTCTGCCTGGACGCTATCGGCCAACAGCAGCTGTGTTTGTTTGGTGAATCACAAACAGGGTGTGTTGTGAATATAACTCTCTCTGCTTTAACTTTCTAACATCTTCATCCAGATGATGATTGTCAGCAGAAGAATTCAAGTTTTCTTGTGATCTCAAAACCTGTTTGGCGGATCAAAGTGGAACGTCGAGGTGATGCGTCTAAATTTTCCCTTTTTATGGCAGCTGATTGATCTCAGGAGTATTTGTCTCAGGAGAGATTCTCTTTGAACACATGTTTGTGGGCGTTGCTGTCCAGCAGTGTTTTGGAACAGTGTAACATGATGTAGTTATACTGAGAATAAAAAGAAAAATGAGACCTGATTATTATGGCTGTTTTCTGAGGTTAACATGGAAGGGAGAGCAGTGATTATCTTTAATGAGCTGTGCGAGTAAACAAGCAAACAGGCAAAAGTGATACAGAGAAAGGTGACAGCTCCTGGCAGGTGATATTGGTCTCAATAAATCAGCATCATCTCTGGAACAGCGAACTGGATGTACAGTGTCAGAGACAATTTTCTGGTTTATTGCAGCCTTAATTTTATATTCATTGATTTGGTCATTGTGTCTATCCGCTGTTGTACTTAGCAAAGTAATTGCATTGATCAGTTCTTTCGATCATTCAGGACTATATTTTTCACAAAATATGAGTGTTTCTTTAAATTATAGAATGGAAGGCTCCACTGATTCAGAAACGCTTGAATTGAATTCAAAACATAGCATCAAGCAACAGAGGTGATAATTATACTTATGATAGGTATCTGTCGGCTAGGAACCAAGATTTTGGCACCACAAGTGCTCTGGTTTCAGTTTATAGTCTGAGTGGTATTGACCAGTTTGATTGAGTGAGCTTTGGTTGCAAAAGAGGCAGTATGCATGCAGATATGTGTTTATAGAGATTGGTAGAAATCTGTCTATCTGTTCTCGTCATTCTTACATATCAAGTTGCTAATCGGACTGCAGAGAAAGTTTTGGCATGGATAACTGTTATCTGTTTTCTGGATATCCGCTGGCTACACCAGAAACCCAAAAACATTTGCTGTTGCCCCCGGAGGCTAAATCGTCATCAGACGATCAGGTGTTTCTTCACTCAGTGCCCCGTATGTCTGTTCTTGCACTATGTAACTATGTACTCCAGGTAAGACCACCCACAAGAAGTACATAATGCTTTCGAGCATTAAGTTACACACCACCAAATATTTAAAGTCTGTGTAAAGGCAATACCAAGATTTCTTTCGAAATACATTAAATATGTTGGAAAATAGTTGCTGAAAACATGTGAAAAGATTTTGATTGATATATTACTGAAATGTGGAGTTAGAGGTTAAAACAGTTTTTCACCAGTTTTCAGTCCAGGATTTTTTGGGCGGTCCTAAAGGGTGGCTCGATGACACACTGAGGCCACCCTGAACAGACCCCTCCACCCCTAGCAGAGAGATAGAGATTAATTCATCTCGCTCAGAGTGTTGTAAAGTTAGTCATGTCATTTTCGGAACTCATCTAACACGTTTCAGTCACTTCAAATTTGCTGTTTGACTGCTCCCACAAGTGGGCGTGGCCCCCTCAGTCCTGGAGATTAGAATACTGCTCATTTTTACCAGCATTTGACACCTAATTTTGGCTGGGTGGATAAAAACATTTTCTTCTTTGGTCTGACAATCTCAGAATGCATATTTATTCTTACTTTACACTGACTTTAACTTTGATGAAACAGGATCATATTTAATGACGGAAATGTTTTATCATGGTTTTCCTTCTGATTCTGCCGTGTATCCTCTCTCCTGATGGACATTAAGGTACAATCCTCTAAGCTATAGCTGCTGTTAGTTAATACTAGCACAGTTCATTAGCTGTTCCACAGGCATAATAGACCACTGTTTTCAGGCCAGGGGGCATGAAGGAATGCAAACAGGAGAGTGATCGAGCAAGAAGCTGCCGGACCGGAGTAAATCTAGGAGTGACTTTAGATGTTGGCGAGAGCTCAGTGAAATAAAAGGCTGAAAGACAGATGCCGAGCTGGGCTTCTTTCTGTTGGACTAGTAAGTAATATTAACTGGCTGCTATGTCTTGTGTTTGGCTGTTAGCAAAGTTGTCAACTTGCTAGTTTTTGATTATAAAGTAATGTAATCATAACTAATGCGTGTGTCCATATTTACGATGATATGACATTTACGACTTGAAAACTCGGAGCACTAAATAGCAAAAAATACCAATTTGTATGTCATGTTGGTTTAAATAGTGTCTGAATAGCAGCCAGAAAGAATAAACTGCGTTATGATTTAAATAAAAATTAAATTACTTGTTTATTAATGCCCTACAATAACCACCATCGTAGTTAAGTAGGTGCTCCAGGTCGCACGTGCAGTTCAGAGTATTTTGACTTCCATGCAGGAACTGAATCAAATAATGATGGGTGTGTGACATATTTGGTAAAGGACAAAACCAGGCACTCACTGCTCTTCATTAGGATTGAGGTAATCGTCTCTGGCTTTCAATAAAGGGAAGCAGACAACCTTGTCTTTTCTGGGCAGAAGACTGTAGGTGGATGATTTGAATCAGATATGACTTTGCCTGTGGGCAGGGTGTGAGAGAAGATGCAAGAAAACAACAGAAACAGCTGTTTGAGGATTTCCTCTGTCAGGCCTCACATTTGTCCCCAAGTTTTTCTGCCAAAAATTATAATACCTAAGTGATGATGTTACAGAGCATTGAAGTTCAAGCCTGATAGAGTAGTCCTCAACCCAGGTAGAGTTTATTAACCAAAACTGTATCAACTCTTGGCACAGTGACTTCTTGAGTTTTGAAATAGCTTTTACAGAGGTCAGATATTATTTTCCACTCTTTATCATCTGTATTGTGTTTATGGATACGAGGAGGGCTATAAAAGTTCCTGTCAGATGAAAAAACTAAAGGCTGATGGGGTTGGAAGTTTCCATCTTCAAACAAACCCACAACCCCAACAAATGCAAGAGATATGGCTTATTGCCATTTATCAACCATTTGACTCTTTTATTACGGTACATCAGCAGTTATATTGAACTTTATAATATGGAAAGTCCAAGATCTCTCTGAACTAATGAGTATTTTGGCTCTGTGTCAATGCTCTACTATTGGATTTGTCCAAAAGCAAATGGGAACAGTGACAGGTTCATGTGTTTGTAGATCCATGCAGGCCATTTTCAATATTACACATCCTTCTGGTTCACTGCTTCAGACCCCATTTTAAAACAATAGACAAATCTTCTGCTGCTTTATTTCCCATTTCTTTATTTAAAATTAAGCTTGTTGGGCAGAACGTAGTTGCTATAACCTATGAACTAAATCTTCATAGAGAGTATAGTAAATATTATGTCACCATGACACACTGTATGAATGTGTATATTATCAATGGACATGAAGTTAAAGAGATACAACTTTCTTTGCCAGAACAAGTAACACTTTGACAGTTTCTATTAACAGACATCAGTCATTTCTGAATTCGTGTCCAGAATTAAAATGGAGGGTTACTCACATAATAGAAAACATGTCTTTTTAATATGATTGCTGGTAGATGGATTGAGAGTCACATTGATGTAGATTGATTGTAGCTTTCTTTCTTCAGACTGAGGACAAATGCCGCAGTGGGTGATTAAATCCAGGCCATTCGCTTGGACGCTTCTGGGGCGGATTTTCCGAGAGCAAGGGACTTGGCGCCGGGGATCCTGTGTATTTTCCACCCTGATCTCTACTTGGCAGAGGCCTAAATAATAAAGCTCTTTTTACTAAGCTGCCAGGGGTTCCCTGTGTACAAACACAAACCCTACCCCCCTCCACCTCTGCTGTTTTAACATGACCCGCCACTATGGGGGTTTACCTCACACCCTACTAAGCTCCCGTCCTGCAGTTGTCTGAAAGTCAACCCCCACTCTGCCACAGACTCACTGTTGTCAAGCCAATTTGGTCTTGAGGTCATTTTACTGGGACGAAAGTGCACAATGCAAGGCTTGATCATTGACCACGTGAAGCAGCGAACAACTCACTCACATCTAAACCAAATCTCAAGAAAAATACACACGGAAAAAGCTCCAAAACTGAAGGAGTGAAGTGATTTAGGGAGTTTTTTGTATAGTGCACACTGTACTTATACCTATACCTCTCTGCCTTTCCACATGTGTTTTAGTGTTTCGACTGTTATTTTTAATTGCATCATGGAGTGCAGCAGGGTGTGAGTCCAGTATGATCACGGAAATGTGGCAAGCGGTGATGAAATGTCCATTCATGCGGCCACGCATGGATGTGTGTTTATTTAACTACTGTGCAGGTTAATCTGGGTCCTCAAAGCCTGGTGCTGTGTGTTAGTGCCAAGGCTCACAAACCTTCAACGCTCTGATCAGCCTGCCAGCTTTGAAACCTGAGGCATCCAGAGAAACCTCCTTCGTAAAAGCTACGGCACAGGCCTCTCAACCCTAAAGACAAATTTAAAGGTAAATTAAGGTAAATAAAGGCATTGCGTGAATACCTCACTTTTAATAAAGTGTGTGCTGTAGCATAAAAAATGTTCCATAGGACCTGCATTCATTATAATGTGTCACTGACAGGATTTGGTTGCACCTTTACCTCCACATGCCCATAAACATAAACCATTTAATGGAGATCCAGTCTCTGAGCGGCTGCGTAGGCGGAGGAGAGCACTGTAAAAGCCAAAACAGTAGCTCGGTAGTGGAGGAAAAATTAAGTGATTTTTCCATTTTTACCGGCTGAGCCGCTTTTCCCATGAACAATAAAATGAAAACAACACATAAGCCTCGGGGAACACTGGAAGAAATTAGTCCCCAACTGCAGTAGCTAATCAACACAGCCGCAACACACATTGAGACGCCCTTTTTTTGTGACAAAATTGAAGGCGAATGCTAGTGTGGCACCCGAAGGTTTTGTGCTGTAATCATGGTGAACCACATAAAGCTCACGATGACACAAAGTTATTTAAAATTTGAGATAATTAAAGAGGAGTGATGTTTAATGACATAAAAAAGATTTATGGAATGCTAAAGTAGTTTTGACAAGGGTAGTCCACATAACATGTAAATCATCTCTGTGAGAGTGAGATATAATATACAACACTCTCACTCTCTGTTTTGTACACCAGAAGAAAATATGTAGCTTCTTCGTGTTCATTATGGGATGGCTTTTGTCATTTACTGCCCCACCTGAAATGCCAAGAATACCAAACAAACGTGTGTTTTTGTAGGTTCAAAATCGAAAAAGAAAGTTTGGTCTTTCAAACATGTATTATCTAATGACTTTAGGAGGCCACACACACACACACACACAAATATACACAAAAGACTGACTGAGCAAAAAAGAAAGAGAGAGAGAGAGAAGTCTTTATCTTCTCTGTGGAGTGAGAAAGAAGAAAAGCCGGTACCAAGCACAGCTCATCTGGCGCCGAGCCAGTGTTGAATATCAAGATTCAGTTTACAGTTTGACTTCATAGCAGCACCTCCCTTTTCTGCAGTCCATCTGTGAGTGAGTTTTATTTCTCCAGAATGTGCATGGATGAGGTGCTCGTTCAGCAGCCTCTCCAAAATATACCGAGTGGCCATCTGTGTATGACAAAGTCTTCACCACACTTACTTGTATTTCACTTTCAGTCCTAGTAATACTTTCATCTCCTCTCTTTCGTGTATTTTGTTCATCGCAATTGTTTTGATAATCTTTCGGTCAGCTAGCCCCTCTCGCTTTTTAGTGCTCCCGTTTCTGTTTTTCTCATCTCCATAAAATGCTATAAGGCTTTATCTAATTCTCTTATTCCCGCCCATGTGCCTGTGCTCGGGTGCGCACAGCTCCCTCTTTACTACTGTGTGTTGGACGTGGCCAGCGCCATCAATCTCTGTTTGAAAAGTCAACACAAACAGGAGGCACTTCGTCATGCTGTGTTCTCATCAGCCTCCTCCCTCCACATTTCACCCTCCGATTCATGCTTTATGAGTCTTATAGCTATCTGCACTCCTACATTAACGATGGCAAATTGATGGTTTATTTCTAACTAGTTGTGAGAAGGCCTGTGATCTCCTCCCTAAACCTGATTTGAAATAAACGACACACAGCTCATTGCAGAATCCTGTTTTCCTCCCACCTCTTTAGACACACTAAATGTTTGTAATTTTAGCTGCGTATTTTAGGTTTTGGGTTTGTGGGTGCAGGATGGATCATGGTGTGGATCGTTGATAATATCTGTGAAGCGCCAGCAGGCAGATAGGATCAACCACCCTCAGGGTAATGACGTATGTGACCATCATGCAACAGCATTGCGGAATAAATCATCATGCCGGGGATCCTCACAGAGGAGTATTCAGTATTCGTCCTCAAGGGCAGCGTGCCATGAGAGTGAGGTACACCATCACCCATTCTGTGGTAATGCTGGTCATACTGGTAATCTGCCACATTATCATTCCTGCAAGGCAGTTTGTACCCGTGCCTAGGCGAGGGCGATGTGATGATATATAGCGTTAGATGATACTGTGAAATGCCATGCTGTCGTTTTAAAGAATAGTTTGACATTAAAGAAGAAGATATACTTTATTTATCCCTCAATGGGGAAATTCTTTTTTCACTCTATTTTTTATTTACATGCATTTTAACCCGGACACACATACATGCAGTACAACGGCATAGACATGCAAATGTGGATGGTGGAGTGATGGGCAGCCAGCTAGACCAGCGCCCAGTTGGGGGGGGGGTCGGTGCCTTGCTCAAGGGCACCTCGGCAGTGCCCAGGAGGTGAACTGGCACCTCTCTAGCTACCAGTCCACCTTCCATATTTTCAAGGAGTTTTATTTGTCATTGCAACACATGTAAACATGGGATGGAACGAAATTGGTCGTTCCATCCCATTGGTCCATGTGGGACTTGAACCAGCCACCCTCCGGTTCCCAAGCCAAGTCCCTATGGACTGAGCTACTGCCGCGCTTATAATCTCTTTTTGTGAGTTAAATGAGAAGGCTGATGCAACTCTCATGCCTGTGCTTTAACTATGGGACTTGAGCCAGGAGGCGATTAGCTTAGCTTAGCACAAAGTCTGGCTCTGACTACAGTTCAAGAATGCACCTAATAGTAGCTGGAAAGCTCACTGATTAACATGAATGTTTAATTCATACAAAAATAGAAATGTAAAGACGACAGTTTGTGGTTTTGACTTCCCAAAGACTTTGAGGCTGTCAGGGCAACCAGCAAATGGGTTGCTGCACAGGGTTGCAGAGCAGATGGATAAACTATGTCCATCAAGAAATAGTTACACTACATGTAGCAACTCCCTCTAAAACCACAAATTAGTGTTAATTAGTGGGTGTTAGTGGTGTTGGTTGGCGAGTTTTTTTCCCCTTTGGACAGAACAATTTCCCCGTTTCTAGTGGTTATGCTAAGCTGAGCGAATCACCTCCTGCGTTCCAGAGCGCCGAGATGTCACAGTGGTATCAGTATTCTCTCTAACTCTTGACAACAGCGCACATAAACATATTTCCTAAAATGTCCATGTGACCCAACAGTATTTAAAAAAAAAACATATTCTTAGTTGTTGACATAATATTGACAAAAACTGTTTTATCTGCCTCCCAGACACGATCTGTATCTTATCTGCAGAGATACTTTTTAAGAAAAATCAAGGAACCAAAGAAATGACAACAAACAAGCAAAAGCTCTTTGTGAAAACCAAGTGACCTAACGTTTTGCATGTGCGGTAAGTTCTTCCATGCCGCTCTGAAATGTCATATGTATACAAGGGGCCTTATTCAAACATCCATCTCTACATGTGGGTGGGCAGGCCGTCAGCAAGCCTCAGGTCACACCCTGCTCGTCCTCGTCGTTTTTGTGACCTTCCTGTCTACAGTTCATATATTCCACATTAATAAAGGTCATAAAAAGAAGGAAACTCTGCTGTGTGGCATACTTTATAAATAGTGTTGACACAACAAATGACTAAAAGGGGCAGAGTTTGCATGATGTCAGCCTTGTAGCTTCTCAAGAAAACAAACAGAAATCTCTCCTTCTGCTTCTTTACATTTTTCCCATCCTACTTCTCTTCAGAACTGAAGTGTTAAAATAATAAAAGCCCTATTTGATGATGGTTTGATTGATGATTGGCAACTGTTGTAAAACTGCTAGAATGAGGTGAGTCAGATAAGAGGGCAGAGAGTGGTATTTTTTATGTCATCCTCTCAGCTGGATTTTGCATTAATGGATAGTATTTCCACAGATCTATGTGCTAATGAACCTGTAGTACCAGGAAAAACCCATGACAGAAACTTTAACAACCAATCCATGCCAAGAATCAGTCATTAGCTAACTAGAGAACAATGAGATCATCAGAGAATCAGTCAAATGGGAGCTGCTCTCCGAGTACTGGCCTGAAGTTACGATGATCTCATAACAGAGCTGCCTGGAGGCAACTTTATCTCTATTTATGCCAATGAAATATTTAATGTGGTCATTTATTCAGACCAACTCTTCAGACCAGCAGATCTAAGCTTTATTGGGGCTACTCTGTAGCCTAAAGTTGATTAGATCACAGTAGAAATGATTAACAGGACACTGAGAACTCAATCAACAATGTGCTTTAATTATGAAGGATTCAAGTGAGGAGCACAAGAGTGAGTTTTTTCTTGTGCTCCTCACTTGAATCCTTCTGGGCCTTCTGGTTCAGTGCCTTCAGTGCTGCTTGTACATAACAATGCTCCCACCATGTGGTCAAGAGTGGTACACACAATCCTATTGAAATAAAATGTGATCAGTATGAGAGGATGGTATATAAAGTTATGTCACTTCAAGCTCACAGGTGTGATGCACATTTTGTTTTTACCTTTGGCACATAGGATGATGTTATTGTAAAATAAATAAAAATACATTTGTAGACTATTTAAATAATGAAAAAATCCCAATGAAATGAAGTGAAAGTATATGACAAAGTTAAAATCTCAAACACCTGCATTCAAAAGAATTGTGCTGCTGTAAACAGTACTTTCTACACTTTATACTTTATATATGGTTCACTAGTTTCGCTTAAAGAATCCCAACGGGGTGTGGTAGAAAGGACAACACACCCTCCAGAGGGTCACAAGATAACACCGATAAAGGACCAGTGTGGGTTTCGTGTCACCTTGCAGTGTAGTTGCAAATTGCAACCAATTGAACACAGTGTTAAGGGGAGACTACAGTGGTTGCAAAACACATAAAAGGCCCTATTTAGAGCCAGTGTTTGGTTTGTCCACTCTGAGCTGCTGTAGAAACATGGCAGAGTGTCAACAGATCTTACACACTGGACCTTTAACAGGTGAAATGACTGAAACATTACCTATACATACTTGCCAGTTTATTTATTTATTTGCATGTAACTTAATATTCTGATCAATGTGTCATGTAGTGGGTGAGATCACTGCAGTGTGTACCCCAGATCTGACCTGCTGAAAGACAACAACATATTATGTCTGACATAATGTAATGTAATCAGTGGCATCTGTATCATGATAACAGAGTGTCACTGTGACATTCAGTATCGATGTTTTGGGTGTGGTGCATCTTTTAGTCATAGTTTCAACATGAGGTACACAGCCACGTAAGCATGACACCACGTGAAGAAAAGAAACTTTGCCAATCAAAAATGTTTATAACAAAAGGTTTATTTCATGTTAAATAAGTAAACATGAATGATGTTACAAACTGTATCATCAGTATTTTATCCCTTGCTGTGTACTGCGATGGATTAGAAGACACTTCAACATGCCGCTGTATGAATCATTTTAATCGTGTATTCACATGATTCATGTATGCAGTAATAAAATTAGCACTCATTCAAATTCATTGTGGCTATCATACCTACTCATACTTACATACATAATCAACCATACACTTTTAAAATACTGTCAGGTACAATTGTTGAGGTACGAACAAATGTTTCACAGATTTGTCTTGTGGATTTAGTGAGAGCATTTCATGTACAATTACATATAAAACATAATTCCAAACTGTGAATTGTGCATTACAAATAAGATTTAATTGTAGTGATTTATTTTTATTTTTATAAATAGTTAATACAACTCTGTACATTTAACATCTTAAAAGGGAAGTGGGTCCTGACTGTGCTGTTTTAACTCTGTAACAGGAGGGAGATCATGGTCATTTTTTGTATCGTGTGTGTGTCTAAAACTTGGATTCACTGATGATTGAAGTTACAGGCAGGCTCCCGTTGGGGCTGTCAGGTCCCTATCAATCAAAAGAGGCATGTTAATCAAACAGTTTTATGGATTTATGGATTCAAAAACAGCCTTTTGTCGCTGTAGAGTTGAATTGTCCAGCGAGAGACTTCAAATGACCTAACACATATAAACATAACAAATGTTCAGCTAGACATCATAGTACATGTCTGAATTTTGTTGCTTCGGGTTAACGATAGACAATCTATACAATACTTTTTATTTTATTTTAAAGATCTATTTACAATGGGCTAAAACGACCAATTAGAAAACTGAGGCCATTTCTTTAGCTTCAGTGAGGAAACATAACAACATGCTTCTGTGTAGTTATTTGTACTATGCATTCATTAACACCTCCAAATATATTCAGTCCTTGATGAAGAACGACACGTCAGTGATGCTGTGAGCAGAACAAAATTTTAGAGCTCCTAAAGACAAACAACAGAAATAAGAAAACACTCCCATGTGAATGTGTCTTTATCATTATATGGCTATTATCAAATGCATATCAGGTGAATTGGCTATGATGGGATGAATTATTACTCGAGCTTACTTAAACCTGCAGCGCAGAGCTTTTGTCTCCTTTCTCTGGTAGTGACAGTAAATATGTGAAATGCAGTTTTCTGCCATGCTGTAGACTACTCCGTCACTACAGTTGCTCCTGTGGATGCATCATAAGACCTGAGTACTGCGAGTGGCCTTTTGCGAAAAATTCTCCTTAAACAGACCTATGTACCGTTAACAGGCAAACAAAGTAAATTATAAATATTTCTATTATGAATTCTTCATTCATGAAGGTTTTTATAAATGTACCTTGAGCAAATAAAAGCGATTTGAAAATCTATCACGATGTAAACTCTACAGATCGAGCGGGAACTCACGGGTGGAGCGAGAAACACTACTGCACAAATTCAGTGGGCCACATAACCAGAAAGTAAACCATGAAGCTAGTTGTTTGGCTTTGATTGGGAGGAGTAGGTGCCAGTCTATCTCAACTCTGTGGTGGCGAGGGTCGAAGAGACCTATTGCTGCCTTCCTAGACATAATAGATAGCTTGCCGTTGACGTTCCAATCTGCGTAAACAGACATCTGTGTCTCCAGACTAGAACACCTCCATGGGTAAAAACTCTTGGCATATAGTATTTGTGGTGTTATCTTGGGGTTTAAAGTCGATCCACCAGCACGAGTTTGGCAGAATCTGAGACTGACTCAGGCACTTCTGACGTACTTTGAGAGTGTCTCTAATTCTCCTTGGCCAAGCGTCAATAAATAATACAGCATAAGACATCAGAAGCTCCTGAACACCTTCTTCCTTCCTGACCTCACCATTGACCTTTGACTTCAGCTATTTCTCCACAACACCTGGCAGTCATAAGCTTAATCAGCATTGTGTGAACTTGAATAACACATGTTCATTTATATGCAAATGTTCCACGCTGCAGGTTTAAGTTATGTGTTTCAATTAAGATGGAATTTCAACAGATGTAGTTGGAGAAAATCGTAAACTGTAAGAAGAAGTACATAATTGTGTGAATATTACTGAGCATGATTGTAAGGAACAGAGAGACCGAGAGAAGCCATGTTGAACAGTGACAGGTGGAAAGATGTGGCAATTATCGACAGTGTGTGCTGATTGCTCTGTGCTCCTACCTTTGTGCATCTGCGTGTTGAGCTAAGATTTGAGCAGATTTTTTTTTTTTTTTGTGGAAACAGAAAAGTTTATTGATCAGAGTTGAGAGGAGTCTGCGGCTGGGAGATTAGCGCCGTGGCTCCGTAGTCTTGTCCGGACATCTGCCTCTCCGCCTAAAACAACAGCTACTGATCACTTCTCATTCAGCATTTATTGTGTCGTGAGTCTCCAGTCTGGAATGAAGATGCTGCCACAGAATCTGATCTAACAGGCAGTTTTGTAGTTCTTTTATGTTTATATTTTTTTTATAGGTGATTACATTCACTTCAATTACCTTTTAAGTTCCAACACAATCCAATTTGAATGTTACCCTTCAAGGAATACTTTAACATTTTGGGAAATATATTTATTTGTTTCATTTCCAAGAGTTAGAGAAGAAAATTGATACCACTTAGTGCTGGAAGTTGAGTGCTATGTTGCCTTGGTTTAGCTGGATCTGGACCTCTAAATGATGTATTTGGAGTTTGAATTTGGTGACATATAGACGCTGAGTAAGCAGGAGAAGAGTTTATGGCTATTTCCCAGAGGCAGTATGTACCAGCAGGGACTTGAGGAGATATTTATCAAACTTGCAAAAACATTATTGGAAAATAATTTGTTCATTTTTGGCCAGAAATAGGATGACTCTCATATATGGTAACTTCCATGGTAACTTA
Source organism: Larimichthys crocea (assembly GCF_000972845.2). NCBI lineage: Eukaryota > Metazoa > Chordata > Actinopteri > Sciaenidae > Larimichthys > Larimichthys crocea. The sequence continues at coordinate 11,383,257 of NC_040021.1, forward strand.
GCTCAGCCCCCAGCCAAAAACTAGTTTGGCATGTAAACCATATATAAAATGGTAAATTGTTGTTTTTATATGTGAGCTTATCTCCACCGAAAGAGCTTACCCTCACTTCCAGTCTTTATGCCAAGCCAAGCCAATCATCTCCTGGCACTAACTTTGTATCTAACGAACAGATGTGAGAATGGTATCAATCATCTCATCTAACTCTCCAGCAGAAAGCGAATATTTGAACCCTCATGTCAATTCTTCGCCTTGTGTTAGCATTAAATGTGAGTCAGCACTCATCAATGACTTCATCACAGAGTTTGGAGTCTCACCGCTGGCATCAATAACACAGATTTTGTCCATGATATCTTTACCTCCTTTTTTTTGTCACATTCAAACATTCTCTTCATTTGATTAATTTGCACCCTTATTGTTTTCAACTACCTACTCAAAGCAACTAGCCACCCAAGCTTTGGCAAGTTAAGCAATGATGAAATATAAAGAAACGACAGAAAGTAAGACAGGATGAGTTAAGACCAGGGGTGAAATCACAGATACAAACTGTTAGTATCATCAAGCCAAGTTCAATACACTACTAATATATTTGTCAGTTATATAACAGGTAGGTTTGTGCAAGGAGATGCAGTTGGTGTTTTACAACACGCAGACACGTGAGAAAGATGAACGCAGACATGCAGCATGTCACGGACATGCAGGCCGATTCAAGACAACAGCAAAAACAGACACAATAGGGAGCACAGAGTTATTTCTGGAGCAGCTCAAAGCGCACATGTGACTTCGCCTGCATGCTTGCCATGCAAACCTATGACAAGCAAACAAATAACACACGTCACAGCAGACATTTTGACTTGTCACAGTAGGAAAAACACATGTGTTCCTCATAACACTGACAATAACTTTGTCCTGTTCAAACAGTGCTGTGACAGTGGCAGTATATCAAAACCCTGAAACTGAAGCCGCTAAACGGAATTCAGCCAGCTTTCGTTTGGATTATTTACTGTGCTTTTCCTGCCGGGACACATCAAAACGTTCTCTGTGAATAAGACCGCGCTGCTCCCCTCCAATACGACAAAAGAAGCATCACTTTGTTTGTTTAAGCTTCAACACTTACTTCTGCTTTGGCCAACAGGTTCGCGTTTTGTCTCCGTAGATCTGACCTTATTAAGCCTGCAGGGACGTAAAGACAGAACAGGTCAAACCTGTGAGACACACAACTTCTTTCAAACGACTAAAACCTATTTTTAGTTTCCTGCTGCATACAGGAATACACCTAAGAGGTGTGTGCAGATCTTTAGATTTAGATATAAAAGTGATGTAATAAAGGTCACTATCCAGTAGGTGGCTCTTATGTACAGACATATTACTAATGAATAGTGGCTCTCTTAAAGTATTATATACTTTTGAAAATATTTCCAAAGACTGTGCCAACAAATGCAAGAAAATACAGTTTGTCTAACTCAAGTCAGTCTGTCTCATCCTGAAACATTGCATTGCAAACAGCTTAATCATTAATCTCAACCTTCCACTTAAATTTCACAACAAATTATAACCTTTGTAACGGAATATATTACAGAGAGCCGATACTGTGCATGCATTTTGATGAGAGCTTCGCATAGGAATGCACAATGTGGGAGTTCAGTTGTTGTTTTCACCACAAAGATGTTCTTTTTCTTTTATAAACTGCCACGATGCCAACAACGAGAAATCGGCCCATGTGTCTAAACTCTGGGTAAGTTACAAAAGACAGTGAGTCAGTACTCATGACCTTTGGGAGCAGAAAAGTCTTATTCAATAGTCTAGCAGTGTTTGCACAGAGTGTAGCGCTCCAGTGGGTAAAGTATTTTTAAAAAAGCTATACATTGCTCATAAAAACATTAAATGGGCCATTCAAATAGACGAATAGAATAAGTGGCTTTATACTGACTAAAGAATCTCACGTTGAATATCTGAAAACAAACTTGGTAATGTGTGTCAGAGTGCATGTGGAGCCTTTTTTTGACAGCGTGTTGAACACCTGATGCAAAATTTTCCATTACTCAGTCAACAGACAACAAAATGTTTACCGCTCCACCCTCTGACTTAATGAAAAACACTGACTTCTGAGGAGTCTACAGAACAGGAAAATGCCTGTGGTTACACACTGTCTTTTCCTAAACTTCAGTTAAACACAAGCACAGTGTTTTGTTATTATGAAACTCTCTGAAGGTCATGAAAGATTTTCTAAGAAATCTAAACCCTGAGCTGCTCCTGGGATTAAAACGATTTTACTGTAAGGAGGTGACACAATTCTTTGTTAAGAATATGCAACAATGAAAACAAATATCTGTATCATAACACAACCCTGAACGTCACACAGTAATAAATCAACCTCTAACATCCGTAAACTCACAACAGAAATGGTGACAGACAGATCATTCTTATGCATTGCTGTATGTGATATAAAATCGGTGTTTTGCTATGACTCAACGCAGCATATGGCTCAAAGTCAGATAGGTCTTACCTGTCATTATTGTGCCAATTAGAAGAAAGACACAGAGGAAGATGTTTCCTGCCAGCGTGCCAAAGTGGTCGATGATCTTCCCCTGGCAGATAGTGAATATAATGCCAAACACCTGTGCGAGCAGAGCAAAAGCTGATGTTTGCACGCACACAAGCAACCTCACAACTCAACAACAACAATGAAATACAAAACAAATGTGCTTACAATAACTCCCATCACTGTCCAGCTCCAGCTAAGGCCTGTTAGAAACTATGGCCTGCCAGAAGTGGCATCAGTACCTCCTGGAGGGAGGCTGCATTCAGGGGAAGCCTGCAGAGAGCCGCTGTCTGCAGCCAAACTATCCAGGGGAACTCTTTCGTAATCACTGCCTACACACAGATTGTAAATGGTAAACGCATCATGTTTCATTATTGTTGTTCAGTTTTACAGGAATTGCACATGATCTGCAGTACGGTGCTTGTTTTGTCTCGTACTGTGAATTGCAGCTGCCATGTTGCAAATTCGGTGAAACAGGTTCCAGGTCGTCAAGGAACAAACTAATGTGCAGACTTTCAGATGCAAAGTCACATCAGGATTTTAGCATATTTTACTGGAAGGCAATAACTGTACTATTGTGTGAGCTCTGCGTTGTTTTAAAGATTCCATACTGTAGAAAGTGAGATTTGCTTGCCTTTTATGATTACTGTATAAATAACTGAAAGTATCCAAAAGTTCAATTCATAGAGAAATGCCTTTAAATGAGCCATACGGACTTCCCTGTTCTGTCACCAGCCTCAGCTATGTCTGCAGTATGGCCCTAGGGTACAATCTGTCACCTGGTGATGGCTGGGCCGTGCCTCATTCAGAAAACAGTAAGCCAATCAGAAGAGAGGCGTATTAATATTAAGGAGAGGAAATTGCGACACAGAACACTGTGTTCTTACCGGAGTTAACGAGAGAAGCGTGAGGGAGATGTAAAGCTGTACTGAGATGTTCTTTGGTACTTAAAACAACAAATATATTTTTTAAGATATCAAAACACTGTAAAAGTGTAAAATATGGGACCTTTAGTATATGTAAACAGGTCTTCTTGGAAACCTGCATGAAGGCTGAGTAAAATAAGTTTTTTTGTCTATACAACCAGTTAAAACATAAACATGAAGCTTTCATGCTTTGTCTTTGCTGACACACTTTATGTTGAGACCTGAGCTGTACCTGTGCCGAACAGTTGAGGAGTCCTGATGAGGTTCCCTCTGACTCTGGGTACGTCAGCTCAACTGCATACTCAAAGCCCAGAGGCAGGTAGCCCGTCATGAAGAATCTGGACACACACACACACACATAGGAGCACAAAGACACACAGTAAACATTAGTAATGATATATAATCACAACATCTCTAAATTTATCTAAACAGGCTGCACAGGTTTGCTCAGTGACGTGTTTTGCCTCTCCCTCTTCTTAATGAAATTCTTTGTACCAGCTAAATGCCAACGTGTCCTCAGGAATAAAGGTAAGAATATTGCCTTTAGCTTAATGACGGTGATATTGTACAGGAACAACAGATTCTGAAAGCAGAACAATGATATCCGACCATTTTCTCACTCGGTAGCACCATGTCATCCTCCCACTGAAGTGACAACACACTGAACTGAAACACAATAACACAAGCTTCTCACATGGCTACAGCAGCACAACACCTCAGTCAGTAGATGCTTCACCGTACACATTTCTTTGACATTTACGTATGACTCCTCTGCATATAAATATGCTTTGATAACAAAACCGTTAGCCAACAACACATAGAAAAATAGAAATTGTAATTAAAAATATATTTTTTAGGTACTACAATAAGTAAAAATACTTGGGACAATGGCTGTACACACTGGAAGTAAGTTTATCAGCTGTATACCAGGAAATCCAGCAGGAATGTGAAGCTCATTTCGTCTCCATTAACAAATGAAGCTGTGTGTGAGTTATTTGACAATTCAGCCTGAGTCACATGAATGATGTACTCTGTCTGGCGTGCATGCGTGCATGCATGGTATATTATGTAGGTGTGCCTTCACAGAACGGGGAAGCACAATCTGGAAGACCAATCTGTGCTACTGAAGAGGTGTAATGACTTCACAACAGCCACATAAAGGTTAAACTGCGTGTGAAATGAATACTGGAGCTTGTAAAAGATTTGAAAAAACATATATGTAGTCTTGTGGATAATTTTCTAAAATGTGCTGTTTAAGATGATCCCACACACTCAATAATTTTTTATTTTTTTTTAATTTTTTTACATCATTATTACCTCTGCTCTAAACAATATATATACTGAATTTGAATACCAGGTCAATGTGTACAAAGGAAATCTTCACCTTGGGTCTTACTATGTGTAAGGTGTATGTGTGAAAAGTTGATCAAGCCAGAGTTGACAACTAAAGAAACGCGGTTAAAAATTATTGTTGCAAATATCAGAAATATGCCACTTGAAAAAATGACCATAACAGAATTGAGTGGAACAGGGTTGCACAAAATTCCATCTCTGATTTATATTATTTTATAAAACTGCAGTGAAGGAGACACAGCTGCTGTATAAAGAATGTACAAATAGTTAGTCACTTAAACTGAGCTCACTCCAGCTCGGTTACTGAGGATATGATCCATCTTTGAGTATTTTGGTGATTCTGCAGTGAATATACTTCTAGTATATTTTGTCATACACATCAGAAAAAAACATTAAAAATACAGAAATTACATATATTACGTCTATACCAGAAAAAGAATGAATGTAGAAATACCCAAGAGATCCAGCGGTGATGAAGACCACCCAGAGGTGTCCGAGACTGAGTGTAGCAGCATAGACTATCATCCCGACCAGAGACATGAAGTAGACCGCGAGAGTTGTCTGCCTGGAAAAACATGAAAAATGTACAACACTGAACATGAGAATCATAATTATCACGATAAATTCAGAGCATTTCTGCACTTTCTTAGTTATCTTAGTTCAGCCCTGACTGTGGGCTCAGAGCACTGAGCAAAGAGGAGGTTTTCAGGCCCAGGCGAATGCTGATGGGGAACGACACCAGTATGGGCACTTTAACCAACAGCTGGGTGAGCAGACAACATGACTGAGGCAGAGGATAGCAGAGGTGAAGAGACCAACGAGAATGGCGGAATAAATGTTGAAATAAGTATTGATCACAGTGATCATAATAGAGTAGGTGGTAGCATTTCTAAATTCAAAAGGAATCTATTTAAATCTATGTTAAACAGCGTTTGAAAGAAAAACAAAGTCAGGTGGGAGCCAAGATGTTCCTGTATCTGCACATTCCCCCATTTTCATAACAAAAACATCTGTAAATAAGACAGAGGGGGGTTGAGTAAAACCTCCCACAGGGTGGCCACTGCTGTCACTACACAGCCAGAGGGCCCATGAGGCAAAAGGTCAGAAAGATCACTGTTAGAGTCGCTTGCTGCACCTGGATAAACAGACACAGAGCTCCAACAGCCAACATGTAAACGCCAAACAAGATCTTCAGTGAGATTAAAAACTAGATGAAACTAAAACTTGTGTAGCCGCCTGATGTCGGACTTCGGCCTGTCAACGAATCCGTCACATAATAATTCCCTCTCTGTGCATCTTCTTGATTTCCAACACTTACTTGTAGGTTTTAGTTTTGTCCAACCAAATGCCACAGATCAGGGAGCCGACCATCCCTGCAATGACAATAGTGAGGCCAATCCTCCCAGCATTCACCTCTTCTCCCTAAAGAGTGGAACACGGGGCTTAAATTAGTAACCTTATGGCCTAACATACCAAAGAAAGGTGGGGCAGTTTGAAAGGAGGCAGCAAACATCATTTCAAGCTATTTCAGTGAGTTTCTATATGAATCTGCAGTCACATCAAACAATTTGCAGACCTCCTACTGATGGACAGTAAAATTAATTCTTGGCGGCGACCTGTATCGATACTTCAACAACTTCTACTTGCCCCACATTAAATTGTGTTGTGAAATACAAACTCAACCCAAGTGAAAAGTAATCGGCAATGAATGGATGAATGATGTGTCCAGTGAAAACAGGACCTACAATTGTTAGATCTATTACCACAGTGCAGTTTATTGATGTTACGTTACATTATTTCTGGGTGTTGAAAGGTTACAGATGAGACTGCCAATATGTGAAGCTGTGAAGCTTAGTTGCAATACAAAATATAACAACTGAACAAGCTTTTCAAGCCCTGAAATGGAAGTAAAAATTATGGGAAGAATAAACTAGAGTTTTGGAAGTCAACACAGAGGCAGTACTAAAGCAATACAGTATGTACACAGCAGGCAGAACTTACAGGGTAATGCATGATGATCATGCGGTTCAGCAGCGTGCCTACAGCGTAGAAACAACCGACGTTCAAACCTGTGAGTTGAAAAATATCATTAAACGAATTATGAACACCACAAACCACTGGACAAAATATCTTTCAGGAAACTTTTCACTATATTAAGGAAGCAGTGAGCAGCAGGCTTATTTCCTAAACAGAGAGTTGCCACAGACCAATGATTTTTATTTCATTATTTATATATATATGTATATACATATTTTTATCATCAACATCATTTCTGGAAAACTGGTAAGAGAGATTACATAAATGAGCCTGTTCCTTGAACATAACTGGATATTCAGGAACTTCAGCTCAGTTAAACGAACAGCAACAGGTGGAGCCACAGCCTGTAGAGTGAGGATCACAGGTAAATATGAAACCAACACACACACACACACACACGCACACGCACACTCACACTCACACTCACACTAATAATAGTCACATTAATTTTGTCACTGTGACACTGTGAGGTCAAGCAAGGTGAAAAAAGTTTCCCTAAACTGCTCACAGCCGTTTGACACGGTTGTTGTGACTTGTCCGAAAGTAACTCCAAATCCCAGAGTGCTTTCCCTTCATGAAATGTTTGACCTTTGGGTCAATTCGATCATTTGTTAAACATTATCAGACCATAAACAAACTTTGAACCTGTCCAGGATAAACTAACTATTGCTTTTGAATGAGATCTAGTGAGAAGAAACTTTGTTACACTTTAAAAGGGCCTGTGTCAAGGCTTTCTTGGAAACCTTTTGGTGGTTTCCATGCTACTTTAAGAGCTATTATCGGGGATGACTGCTGACTGATGATGTGTTGGAGAATATCTGAATCTGGCAATCATTCTGAGTCAGCTACAGACGGTGCATTATAAATATAGATTTTACATCAACACCCTGTTTTTAAATGATTTTAAAACATTGCTTCATATTGTCTACAAATGGACCTTTCCCCTAGATTTGAAAGAAATAACTAGAAAAGTGATAACCAACCATAAGTGATGATGAGGAGGATGAAGGGCTTGTTGCGGAGCAGCCGGAGGATGGAGGCAGTGTAGGAGTACTGCTCAGGTGAGATGACACGAGCTCTGGCCTGGGCTTGAGTTGGAGGAAGTTTAGGATGCTCCTGGAAGACTAACATGAGGAGAGATTAAAAAATCAATGTTAAAAACAAATAAAAACCATTTCAACACTGTTTAAATAATCTACACAAAAATCAATGAAAGGCAGTTACAATCGAGATTCAACTCTGTTAGGTTCATTGTCACTGGAGGGTATTACAATTTCAATGTGGAAATAAAACCAGTGCATGTAACATTTATTTTATTTAGGGAAGTGTAAGGGGGAATATTGTGTAAGTTTGGGTTTAACTGGCTAAAACAACAGAAGTTGGACATGATGTTTTTTCCTCTTTTCAGAGTGTGGCAAACAAAACTGCACACTTCCTAAATGTCCACCAAATTAATGTCTGAGACGAGCATGGAGCTGTGCCACAGCACAGATGAGAAGTCTTTATTTGTGCAGTGTGTTATCCTGAACATCTGCAAAGATTTCACCTGGAATGGGACACACTGAGACACGATTGGACAGGTCAGCACACGTACAGCGTGCTCAGCACACCTCCACATAATGCATGATGTAGACCCTCATATTCTCGGGGCTGAAGGACAGCCAGTCCTTGACCCAAAAGACGGCTGTCAGTGAGGTCAGTCACTCTCCTAAGCACGTGCCTTCAGACCATATGGGGAAACACAGATGTCTATCTTTGTGGTTCTTGGAGCTGAGCCAGCCTTTTCTCCCCCACAAGCAAACCCTGAGGCTTTGTGTTCGGTAACCAATTCACACCAACCCTAAGAAACATACCTGCTCTTTGAGACAGCTGCTCTGACAGCACATGAAGAAACTTAAGTTTAAAAGGTCTCATCTATGTTTTACTACATTCACTGTAATTTAAAAGGAAACATAAAGTTTTATTTAACTGCTTAAAATAATTTATCATCTTTTTTTTTTAACAGGGATTCCCCATATTCAGTCAACCAGATCCAGTCACGTTATGTCTTTTTGCAGACTTTCTCTGTGGTTAACTTTGGCCGTCAATTTGTTTAGAGGAAAGCAGCAGCCAAACTTCTTCTCTCACCTCTCTTTGCACACAGTTTATGCAAATCCAGGGACTTTGTCTGCCCTGCTGACTCACAGGCCTGTTGCAGGGCTACAGATGGCCCGGCCAGCAGGACAACCCTCACACATGGCATCTTGCATGTATGTGTGAGGGTGTGCTATGTGTGTGAGTATATGTGTCATATCATGAAACTACTGTGACCAACTGGTGTAAATGATCTCGCTGGAGTAACCAAGAACAGCATAAGTCAAGCCGCTCAATACCATCTGTCACGTGACAGAAAGTGAGGAAAGTCTGTACATCCTGTACAGAATCAGCACCATGAGTTATATGATGTGGGTGAATTCAGACTCTTTATCTCCAGTATATCTATATCTATATATATCTTTTAAGTGCACTGTTGTTTATATAACATGAAATATATCATCATATATAGAAAATAAGAAAAAAAAAAAGGGAAAATATAGAGTTTTACCTCTTCATGCATCTATGATTATTAAAATGAAACCGTCCGAGATAGGGAAAATCCCTCTTTGATTAAGGCTGCAACTCATAGACGTGCACACTGGGTTGAGGGCAGCAAGTACTTAGCGTTGAAGGAACGCCACTGAAATAAATCATCAACCAGGCTCAGAAAAGTAAACTTCCAAGAATGAGCTAATCATCAACCAGGCTCAGAAAAGTAAACTTCCAAGAATGAGCTGAACTCTACTTTATTAACAACAGGAGACTGAAAATACTTACAGCACTGACAGTTTAGTCTGAATCTTGTACTTGGTGCTACTATGGAATGCCGTCACAAGCATCCTTTGTGATTCTGAATGCAGTACGTTTACAGACGCCCCCACCCTCCGCCTGCCCGGACAGGACAAGAGCTTTTTCATCCAACTTGCTCCTCTGACAACGACCCAACAAAGTGTTCTCTATAGAAACGTACTACATACCTCCCCTCTTGATGACACAGCATACAGTTCTAGTTTTTTTTGCAATTGCTGTGAGTTATAAACATGCAATGAAACATAGAAAGTGAGGTCTCATATAAAGGGAACAGAAGGAAGAAGACAAAGAGGGTCAAAATGCAGGGATAGCAGATGTAAACCAGAAAACTAAGCATTTTCCTGACAGCTCATATCCTGTTTGTCATGTGAATTCACACCATGACCTTCTACCAGAAAATGTTCAGTCCTTCTGTGATTTTGTGCCCATTTTGTGACTTCTCCTGTCCTTACTTGTACCACAATAGTATCTTTTTTTGTCAATCTCCCCTCCAGGGGATATTTTGTGTTGGTGCAAACATACAAGTCAGCACTTTTACCACTGACCTGAGTGAAAAAGGCAGAGACAATACACATTAAAAACAGCGGGAGTATGTTTATGAGGGAAAGCAGAAAAGCTTTGTGACTCAGGTGATGACACATGTTGAAATAATCATTACTTAATAATCATAATCATTTTACTCACTTGGCTGCCTCACTGACCACTTCACCTCTTTCCATTCATAAAAAGGCATTGGTTACACGGTCCAGTAATTTTGAGATTGTATTTAAATACAGTTAATCTACATTTTATGTAAATTCAAAAACTGCCTATGCTGCAAAAAAAACATATTTCATGGTGCCTATCCATGCAGAAAGTTTCAGTTTATCTGCGGAGGTTTTAGCATGTCTAGTTCTGAGAATACTGCCGGCACTCAAACGTGACGGAAGTGGGAGAAGTTGGCAGAAATTACATTTGAAAACCCGCTCACCATCATGTTACTCCAGAAAACCATGTTACTCTGAATAATACACAGACTTTGATATTATCTGCTTTCGTTGGACATCATCGTTGCTACATGACAGATCTTACCAAAGACAACAAGGATGAAGAGGAATGTCGCCACTCCTGCTGTGATGTAGAACATAATGCTGATGTGGTGAGCCAGCTCATCCATGTCGTCCACATTCGGCACCAAGATAGGAGGCACGAGGAACCCAATGGCGATACCCAGCTAAGGCGATGAACACATAAAACACACAAAAAAAACAGTTCAGAAGTGAACACATCAAGTGCTACATTATTGAAGCAAATCAAGGCCTTAAAAACATATAGGTTTTTACCTTTAACCCCATAGTTGCAACTTGTTCTAAATCTCATAGAGACATGATGACTGAAAGGTGACACAACATGTGTATTTAGAGGCTATTATTGCTTGTTTTGACACCACTTGAAGTATATAATATAGTAACTGAATAATATTTATTGGTTTAAACAGTGTTATCTACAGTATGTGACAGTACATACATACAGTTGGCTCACATCTTGCTTGTTAGATTTTAACTATTCAAATGAATTATTTGAAATACTTCAGTATCACTCATCCGAAACTGAAAACAGCATCTATGTCATCTGAATAATGCCACACAGCACTTCACAATTGGGAAAGAGTGTTTCTACATTTAAACGGATAAGCAGACAAAGTATGCTGAGAAGGTTTCAGCGAACAGTTAACACAATTTTCTCAGGACTCTCGCACCAGGACACTAGAAGGCTTATGTGACTCTGGCATCCAGTGTAGCCCTGCATATTCTACAAACAGATGCCAGACAACCGCGCTATGTGGAGCCTGCTGCAGAAAAAGAAATTAAATTGTGATTAATTTGATATTCAGACAAACCTGGTTACCCAGAACTCCGATGGAACAAGCAGTGGAAACCTCTTCCTCTCCAAACCACACTGAGGCAAGGTAAGAAGGAATACCAAGGACAAACACAGTGGCTACTGAGCACATAAACTGGCCAAAAAAGGTGACTGAGAACATATTGGGATTGGCGCTACCAATTTTTATCCAAGCACCAATGCAGTTGAAGGCTGACCCAACGAGGACAACATCCCGGATTCCTCTATTGTCCAGAAGCCACAGGACTGGCATAATAAGTGGGATGTAAGTGAGAAGGTAAATCATGGCCAACCAGTCGATAGCCAGAGAGTCAATGTTGTAGAAGCGCATAAATATGTTGCTAATAATGCCGTACTGAAGCCACATGAAGGCATTGCTGGCTGAGACGGCACTGAAGAGAAAAAGCATAATCCAGCGACGATGGTAAAGTTTGGTCTCAGCCTTGGGGACCAGCTTTGCCTGGTCACCGTGTAAAGCCTCAACGTCTAACCGTGAACCAACAGAGATGGCTCTGCCGAAAGGTCCCGGACTCCACTGCAGTGAACCGAGGCCCGGAGCCGGATTCTTTGCAGCCTCAGACCACGGCCACTCTTCAGCACAGAGTTCAGAGTTTAAGGTATTGTTTTGTGGCATTTTAACTGTCCCAAAGTGAGCCACTGAAGCGTGAGAGGTGGGGGTCTTTCAGAGCGTTTGTCCTCAACAGCTTTCTGTCCTGTGTGCAAACTGCCCGTTGCAGAGAGATGGTTTTCTCAGAGATGCCTAGGAGCAAGCACAGCTGTAGTAGAGTCCATTCACAACTCATTGCGTATATCAGTCCTGTCATGTGATGTTAATATAGGAAATCCTCCAATTCTACCTAAACCACTCCTACCAACTCAGACCTTGTATTGTCTCTTTAGTTAACAGTGCAAATAACAGCGAGAAAAGAAGATTTGAGGGTTAATAGGTCTTTGTTATTGATCACCTGTAAAAATACCTGTACTGTTAAAGATAATACATAGGATGTTCTTTTCCTCAGATTATGCATGCTGTTGACTATAGACTTTGATTCATATGTTTATAAGATCAGAACTTTCCTAATTGAAATTATTATATATTCAAGCCTTTGGAAACACAGAAAATGATAAGACACTGACGTAGCAATAGAGCCTGCAATGTGACGTCTTTAAGATATGACACAGACGTAGTCAAAGTCTATTACACAGACTTATATTGCTTCTTGAAGATATGATGGGTAAAGATATGATGAAATGCACTGATATAATAAAGCAATTTGACAACCAAATTGGTGCTAAACTCGTACGGACGCCGGATATTTAGGAGAGTCAATTATAAAGTATGTAAAAGCTGTTTGTTGTGCACAAATGATGCAAAAAATGCTTCTGATATTAAGAAAATAACCTGACATGCCCACTGGCTTTGTACAGTTGTCAGAAGAAAGTGAAGTGAAGACTAAAGCATTGAAGACGAAAAGACTGCAAGTTAAAAGACATCCTCATTAGAAGTATCCCAGCAAGTTTGTCTTTACTGCATCCAAAAGCCCAGCTCGTACTTTGGGATACACACAGCACATTTTCCAGCACGAAGTGATGACTTTACACTGACATTTACTGTGCTGTACTGTTAATGTACTGACTCAAGTGTTGTTTGTTCAAAGTCTTAAAGTGTTAAATCTGATGCTTGTGATCTTATATTAACAGAGGCACGATGCTGGTCTTGGCACTCCTGTCTGCTTATTTGGCTGCTCATGTGGATTTTACAATGTCCATGCTGCTACTAATTTAGATGAACAGAATACAACAATAGAGCAGCACACAAACGGTTACACTGGGTGGATACATTTTCATAAAAGGTCAAATAAATTTCATATATGTGAAGAATTTTGTGTTTTTTTAATGTCAAAAAAACAATTTGTGCATTACATCTGTGTGTATTTACAACTTTGATCTGTTCTAGTCTCTATTTTTTAGTAACTTCAGGCCTGAAGTACTGTATCTTTATCAGTTTTAGCCAACTATAATGCCCTCTTTGTGTCTAACCAAGAAATCTCTGAATAAACTGTAATACACAGCTCTCCTTTGGGTGATCTTTGGACCAGGGCTGTTCCAAAATATGTGGAACAGCTTTTCAGAGAACTTACTGTAATAGCATCCAAACTTACTCACAGCTGCAAGTAATTCGTTTTCAGTGTAACACGGGACATAGTGGTAAACTAGATTAATATTTTCTTTTTATTGTTCCCTATTTCTTTAGGACACACTCTACATTGAATTAGGAATTGTTCCTTTGCTGCCTTTTAACTAGTTATTGTATTTGTGATTTATATTTATTTGGATTAGGTTGTTTTATTCAAACATATTATTAAAAGATTTGTTTTACTTGTCTTACACTTTCTGTGGTTAATATTGTAGCTGAGTGGCAAGTAAATAAACTTGACTTAACATGTTTAAAGGTCATGTTTGAGGAACAGAGATGTGTTTCGTGCTTACGAATGATCAGTGACTTGGAGTTTTCTTCCTTCGTGTATAGACCATGATTACTGCAGCTGTTTGTCTTCATCTGTCACTGATATCATTTCTCTGACATTGACAGTGAGCTTGAATATCTGAAAAGTTATACATGGTACATAGTGGTTATGGTTCGTCTTGCATGTTGGCTCACTGTATATTGCTCCCATTCATTCTCTCACATTCTCAGCAGGCAATGTTGTGACTTGAGCGCGCAGGAGATGCTCTGTGGTCGCCTGTGTGCGCGTAATTACGCACGTGTGCCAAAGAGATGTGGGGCTGTCCATATGATCAGTGATTAGTTATAGAGCTATTAGTTTGAATCATGATGAAGTAGGCAAATAGATAACTTTATCTAGTTATTGACTAAAGCACAGTGTTGTTTCACAGCCTACCTGATTCCCAAAGACTCCGATGGAGCAGGCGGTGGACACTTCCTCTGAACCGAACCACACTGAAGCGATTCTCGACGGCATCCCGAGGATGAACACCTGCGCGAACGAGCAGCAGAACTGTCCCAGAAAGGTGACGGCGAACAGGTTGGGTCTAACGCTGGCCACTTTGATCCACGTCCCCGCACAGTTTAGAGCTGTGGCCACAAGCGCGATGACCCGGAGCCCCTTTTTGTCCAGCAGCCAGGTCACCGGGAAGATTAAGGGAATGTAAGTCAGCATGTAGATCATAGACATCCAGTCTATGGTGAAGGCGTCCACGTTGTAGAACTTCATGAAAATGTTGCCGATGATGCCGTACTGTATCCATTGGAAGGAGTTGCAGAGTGAATAGGAGCTGAACAGGAGGACAATCATCCAGCGTCGCTTGTACAGGCGGGTGGGTTGTAGCGTTTCTTGACCGTCCAGCGGAGCCTGATCGCCGGCGCACTGCGCCGCCTCACCCGCCTCCAGCTTGACATGGTCCTCCAAGTCTGCCTTGATCTGTTCCCCGTTTAGTTTACCATCTCCTAACGATTGTTTCTCGCCCATATTAAACTATTCAATATACTCATGGAGTATAAAGTTTAACAACTATATTGTGGTTAAATAACTAAGTGAGAGTCGTCCTGTTTCATGTGTGAACACTAAACAATCCAGCGCGCCACGGTAACGACAGTCAGTCCTACGACTTCATGTTTTCCGCTACAAAAGGAGAAGTTCAGACATATGTTTGAGTCTGTATCGGAATAGTTATTAAACAAGTAGTGAAGGCTTTAACAACTTCCAGTTTGTGCGGCACTCTCGGCACCATAAATTCATTTACCTCCCCCGGGTTGAAGTGAGTTCAAGTAGCCGCCCAAAGTTTGTACAATAAAAATCTAATTTAAAGTCACAGATAATTTTATGTATGTATATTATCCTGCCTTTCAGGTCGACTTTATCCGAGTGTTAACACGTGTAGGAGTGCCTCATATGACCCTCCACCCGGACATAAAACCCGCTTTGGGATCTTGAAACAAGTTGGTCAACACAAGCACAAGGGCGGAGTTACATTTACTGTTCTTTGTGTTATCGGAGCAGTCTGTAACGCGGAGATATCTCAAAAAGTTTGTAAAAACGCCTGTAAATGTGTGCATTGTCTACTCTGAGATAATGCCTGTTGTTGGAAATGTAGGCTAGAATATGCCTGTAATAACTTCATACAGCCTCCTAAAGATATTTAGAGCAGATCGTGTGTTTTAGCCTCTTATCTAATAATACTGACAATAAAATGTGTATAAAAAGAATGAATGACATGAAAGCCCCAGTTGTGTTCAAGGACAAAGGTTAATTCATACCCACACAGAACGATTCAGGCTATGAATGATTATTTTTGTGCTTTACAACATAAGCTACAGAAGCTCCACCTCTCATGATGGTGAACAGCGCCATCTAGGGCTCATTAAAAGAATAAAACAAGTTCAGACTTTACACATTGCATTGCATGAAGATAAGAAATATCTCTGGAGGTCAGAAACAAGTACCTAAAAGGCATCACATTTAATAAATATCTCTGCTGGGTCTTCTTCACACACCAGCATTATCACCAGTACACAAGTCAAGACCCTTTCTTTGAATTCCCACTCTTCACTGTCAGCTGTTTCTTTTTGGTACATCAAAACCTTTTTTTTTTCCTTCTTTTTTTTTTTTATAGGATCTTGACTTTACATTCTTGTTTGTCCACAATCAAATCTGTCAAAAATCTCCTGAGCATTATCGATCTACATTTACACAATGAAACACATGAATAAACACTAAGAAACTCTAAACATGACAGGATGACAGAGGTGCTCTCCATGACACTAAAAATAAGCCATTTACAAAAATACTGTGTCATATGAATCACATGAACATACAGTAAGTTGTTTTTTGTTCTTTCTCCCAATGTAAACATAGACTGGGTGACAATTCTACTTATCGAGCCGTTTAAGTTCACAGACAGATCACTGATATTAATCAGATAAAAGCAAAGAGGTGAGCAGAAGCAAAATAAATAGTTTTGAATACTTCATGTTACAGTTTGGGTTCCATACTGTCATTGTCTGGCCCGTCACGTTACTCCTTGATCGGTTTTGAACAACGGTTAACATTTATAGACACATCTCCGGTCAGTCTTTCTCTCCATTGAGGTCAGTCATCTGTTCACAGCACGTCTTTCGGCCGTCTCAGTAGTCATGCAGGTCAGTGCTGGTAGTGTGGTACAGTGATGTGCTGGTGGTGGTAGCTGCTGTGATGAGGAGGGTAGAGGAGGTCGGGGGTCTGAGGAGTCAGGCCGGCGCACATTGGTTCATGGCTGCTCAGCACGGACGACAGATACTTGACCTCTTCGGTCAGCTGCTTCACCTCCTTCCTCAGGGCAGCGTTTTCCTTCTCCAGGTTCTCACTCTCCTGGGAAACACACAGGAACAAGATGTGTGAGTGGCTTTTATTACTTATAAAAGTGGTTGTACTGTCCGATTGGAAGCCATAAAAGTGATACTATTCAACTGTCATCAAAGAAAAGCCAAGTATGCAGCATTAAATCCTGTTTTCATACAGTTGTTTAACCTTTTTTTGCTCCTCAGAGGTTGAATACTACATTCCCTGACATTTAACCCTCTGGCATCTTATGAATGGCCCTGTGGACCTTGAAGAACAATATAACACCATTGTGATGGTGACATTTGTGGTTTTGAGTAGTTTCCACAGCAACTACTAGGATAATTTGCCATGAACTGTGGTACACGCATACCCCCTTCAGCATAATTGAATAATTTGGTGATCTTTTCTTCTACCAAATACAAAACTAATGACATCCCCAACAGTGCCAGGTAGCAATGTTAGCATGCACTAAAATGTGATGGTGAACTATGACTTATAAGAGTTAGCATGTTAGCATAGCCACCTGTAAGCATGCATGGCATTAGCTGCCTAGCATGGCTGGAGGCTATTTCTCTAAACTCATGGCAGGCATCAGTTTCCAGTCAGTTCAGTAGGTGTGAACCAACACGTAGACACTACTCGCTTGAATCTTCCGTGAGATAGGTTATCTGTGGTGGCAACACGTCTACTTAGTGCTTTCGACCACATATTATCATCCAACAAAAACGGAATGTTGCACGTGAAGTTATCTGTAATGGGCTGTCTATCTCCAGCATCTGCAAGTCGCTATCGTATTCGGTATCGGTATTCTTTGGAAAATAGTTGTACGTGATGTGGGCTAAATGTACATTCGCTGCTTCTTTTTGTTTTGTTTCCAGATACAAGTTTCGAGAAAACCAGATGAAATCATGAATTGTTTAAGTAATAAAACTAGATGATTATGGTTGTGATTTTTTAATCTACTCAACTTGTTTTTCTTGAATAAGGACAAATGTTCGCTTGGGAGTAAAACATTAAAAATTGCCTACAGTAGTGAAGCCCATTCATACCGATTCAAACATCAAACATCACAATATAAACTGCCTGCAGCTCACTAAACACCACAATCTGAAAAGTTGCCATTCAGATACTTTTGGATGATGTAAGAACATTTTCCAAAACAAGCTCTTGTGTCTCGTATCTTTCGTAGTGATCATCAACTTTGAGATAATATAAGTAGAGCAAACTCTACGTCAAAATGTTTTTTTTCTTTAATGTGGGAACAGCAGGGGAGAAATCTTCCACTCTAATGAAAAGGTCATCACACCGTGGCCGAAAGATCACAATACTGAGCTATGGGTCCTTACTGTCACAGAACCTTTGGGCAAACCCCTTCACTTGCGTCACTTAGCCAAATACAGCCCACTGCTATCAGCGCTTTACAAGAAGTGACTGCCTTTTTCTCCCCTCCTGCCCACGACATACAATTTCAAGCTCATTTACACAGAAGAAAAAAATACTACTGAAGAAACAGGAAATAAGCCACTGTGTCATAGAGAGGGAAAATTCGCCTTCCTGTTTATCTAGTGAGACGATGAAAGCAAAACCACAAAATATACTCTGTGGTCCTCTGGTGTTCTCTCAGGCAGGGTTTAAAGGCATGGTTAATATACACCATTATTCACAGAAACGATCCTCATCACATCGATGAATCTACTACTGCCTACAGTGTGGCTTTTCTGAACGTTAAAATCTCTCCAGTTCATCTGATGAAGTTCACAGAAGCTGCTGTGAAAAACGTCACGGTGACATAGTACAGTACAGCGCAAAACGATCTCGGCCTGAACGAGGAAGTCACACAGAGAGTGAATATGTGGTCAGTGTGCTCAAATGTGTGCTGAGGTAAGAAGTGTCAGCGTGTAGAGTTACTGCAGGTAATAAAGCATTCAAAAGACAATCACTGTTGCATACGCAGGTTTGGGGGGGGATTTGAAAAGCAAGTCCAGATGTTCAGAAAAAAAGCCCCACTTTGACACTTTAGCTAATGAATATCATCCTGTGCCAAGTCAAACAAGTAAAAGCTGAAATGACAGCGCGATCCCCTGCATTAAATGAGCTGCATTAAAAAAGAACAATGGGGGGCGACGAGCAAAGCGTCTGGCCTGTATCGTATTCAGCGTTGCAGTCTCTGGTGTTGGATTCTGCTGCAAAAGGGAGTGATTGCCCACACGTGCTAATTTATTCCTTAAGCTTCTGCAAACACACAGAAGAGCGTCCAAGTGTGCAGCCCAACAGAAGCCATGACACATTCGCCACATGGTCAGGTAGCATTTTGTAAATATAGTACAAACCCATTCCCTCAGGCTTGAACGTGCTGCATGCGCACTTAGAAAGAGACAGTAACTGTAATACATGTCCATATATCGTGGAGTTAGATTGGAAATTGATCATCTAGTAAAGCCTTCAATACCTTTTATCATTATTCATGCGAATTTCACTAAAGCTGTATCTCCTAAATCAGTGTGTAGCTATGATATATAATCTTACTTTAAGCAGCATAGTAGAATAAGGCAAGAAGTTTGGCTTGTGTACAGAGTAATCCTTCACTTTCCATCTTTGACCTCCCCCCCAAAGTAAAGTAAACACTGTTTACACTCTACATCTAACACCATGTGTTCTCTTCTCTTTTCTTCCTCATGTCTTTGGCAAATGTCTCAAGAAGCTTTTCGATGTATGAGCATGAGAGCGGTGTGTGTTGCAGAGAAAAGTCTCCTCACCAAATGTAGGCTGTCAGCTTTCTGAGTTTGCCTCATCCTGCTCTTTTGAGCAGCGATCCGGTTCTTCTCCCGCCTCATCACCTTCTTTGCATCGTCTGAGGAGCTCTGAGAAGATACAGATGCCGACAGTTCAATGTGTGTGCACAGCGACATAAAGATCAAGTGGCAAACTGCACTTACAGAGTTTCCTGTACCTGAAAGAGTGAATTTGTTGATTAAGATCAGACTGTCACTGGCTCCTGCTGGTGGGTTTACAAGCGTAATGGAAGTGTTATCTGTTTTAATGACAGTTTGACAGAAGATGGGCTCAACTTAACAGTTATTGTGAAGGGCAGGGTCGGGGAGGGGCTGAGTCATCCGTTAGGTATAACGCACACCCTGTTTCGTGTCCTGAGCCCTCGATTTTCTTGGTATCGTAATAACTAATCTCATTTCAAAAAGCTGAGTCAGTTGTACATCAAAGAGGAAACAAATTAATGATCTAACGTCCGTTAACGCATTCTTGAAAATACCCCCAAACAACTCATCCTGCTGTGAAGTGCTTTATCATATCAAGTGAGGCTTCCATCTTCTAACATGTGTAACAAGCAAACAGCATTTGAATGTTTTATCACCACATTGCTCTTGAGCAACAATGTGCTAGAATACCAGCACACGTGAAACCAGACGGCAGTGAGGATGATGAGTCTCACATGCACAGAAACAGAACGTACTGTGTTTGGTGTCTGTTCCTGACAGCTCTCAAATCATTCACAGTTTGAAGACTTGCAAAAAAAATTAAAAACCCACTAACAACAAAGGATTCCCAACTGCTTGGATAAGTGATAAACATTTTGCATTTCACAAAAGCACTACACTTGAAAGCGAGTCATGCCTGCAGCCCATGTGTGCAAGTGAAACACCCCGAGAAGCTGTGAAAAAAAAAGACAGCAAAGGCAGAGCTCGTGTCTCTTTGGTTGTTGCTGCCACACTAAACATGCATCAACACACGCTGCATCCAATCAAATCAATCAGAGATTTAAGAGAGAGATGTAGCATTTTAATACACATGACTTGTGATTAAAATGAACGTCTATAGATCCCCAGTGAGAATAGGATGTAAGAACATAAACTGAGCACATAATTTAGAAAGTACACGGAGGTACACACTTACCGGTCTGCTTCCAGGAGATGGGGACTTGTAACTTGTGTCATTGCTGTCAGAGCCCTGAGCCATAGCCAACCGTGGCGACTGAAACCGTGTGTCTTTGTCCACTTCTGCTTTGTGTTTTTGAGTATGTGTGTGTGTGCGGTATGAGTGTGTATGTTGGTGACGGATAGAGAAAGAGAGAGAGAGAGAGAAAGAAAGAAAGAAAGAGAGAGAGAGAGTCTGTGTAGCAGAACGAGTGCTGAGAAGAACTTGGCTTAATGAGTCTCTTTCTTCCCTCTTTTCTTTCACTCCTCCTTCTCTTTCACTCTCTCGCTCATGCTCTCTTCCTTTATCTCTCTCTCTCTCTCTCTCTCTCTCTCTCTCTCTCTCTCTGACACACATACACAGTGAGACTCGCTGCCTAATTAGCTGTATCTGATGTGGCTTCTGGTAAGAATCTGGGTAAGTTGCATTAGACTGGAAGTCACATGTCTGATGGAAAGTTAAAGCACATAAGGTAATCTTGTAAACTCCAGAAAAACAACACACTGAAGGTTATAGTTACAATTTGAATAAACATGGGTGGATATTGGCAAGCTCAGAAAAAAAGTTTTTTTAAGACTTAACCACTTGACCACATGTCAAATAAATAAATATTTGTTTTTGTAGAAATTAATGTTTGGTAGCAACATGTTTAAATTTAATGGAAGAAAAATGAGACACAATATAACCTTCCTGCACGTGTTATTATGTGTGTGTCGGGGGGTGGTCGTGGGGTATGTCTGGTGACAATGTGGTAGGCAACCATCATGGGTATTCCCTCTTCCTCTTTTTTTTAGCAGCCACATATGATATCATGTTTCGACCTAATCCTCAAGAGACGGCGCATCCTAAAACTCCACATGGACGACTGCCTCGTAAGTATTTACACATGCTTCATGGTAATTTCCAGAACAGCACCACGCTTTCCTTGCCTTGCCGGTGTGTCACCAGCTGCAATAAGGTGAAGCAATGTCGAAGGCCTTGGGCATTGAGAAATGCCCAAGGGGCTCCCCAAACCCCCACCTTGAGTTCCCTCTTTCACGCTTTATGACTCTGAAGATGTGGGGAATCTTCAAGAAAATGTACATTTTGAGGAGGTTGAATTAACTGAATGTACAAAGTCGTCTGAAGGGGAATGTGTTGGAAATTCAAAAAATCTACCGTATGACTTAAGAATGTGCCTAAAAAAGAAACACTGGTATGTGTCTTAACACATACTGCAGCTTTAATGTCCAACAAACATCCACGTTGAAGTGACGGCGGTGAAGCTGCTTGTATTATTTTCTTGTTTGCCCCCATCACGAGGTAGCATTTGGTGATGCAAGAACAAGATTTTCTTGTGAGAAAAAAAAAAAAAAAAAAACACAGAAAAAAAGAATCAGGACCAAAACAGCTTTGCTTGGCAGAACAGCCCTCCCACACAAAAACATGTTCTACCATCACAGGAATTTTGAAGAGCTTGGGCCAGGGCAGACATTTCTAATGCTTGGCATTTAGCGCTGTCCAAAAAGAGTTAAAAAGAAAAGAGAGGAGCGCAGAGGAAAGCTGATTAGTCAAATTCTGCTTTAAAACAGGACACAGAGGCGATACAGTACAAATATAGAAAAACAAAACAAGTCTTTGGCCCAATTTCTGTAGTGAGTTTATTTCTAAGCCTTAAATGACCTTAAGGTGCTGGAGATACAGCAAGTCTTTAAAATGTGTGTGAGTGGATTATGATAATTTCAGCATATGTCAAGAAGAATAGTTTATTTGTTTGTCTGCCTAATGATGACCTTTTTCAGTGAGCTGTAGATACATCTGTTAAAGAGTAATAGAGTTTGAGCTTGACACATCTGCTCACACAACATAAATTCTGACTAAAATTTGGCAGAAGCGACAGATATAGCAGAGTGTAACTGCAGCTGTCAACAGCAGTCAATCCACATTTATACTTGGAAAAACCAAAGGCCATTTATTTAGATAGAAAACCAAGATGCCCTCATTTGTGGTCTATCTTCCTTGGAAATGGCCGTGGGAGGTTTCTAATAAACACAGAATTATTGAGGGAAAGTGAAGAATTGTGTTAACGCTGATGACCGTAAAAATAACACTGACACGCATATTGTGGGTTTAATTACAGTGAACGCAGATAGATTTTCACTTTGAAACAAAGGACATGTATGAGTCACTGTAGAAAGGTGTAAAGTCCAGTTTATCACGCTGATATGAAGTTATTTTAACCCCTCAGAAAGCACTTGATCAATATTCAGATATTTGAGTACAATAATAACTGTAGTTGAAATAATGGTCATTATATTGCTGCCGGCATAGTGGTTGTGGTTGACCACAAATGTCACCTGTTTGTTGTGAAAAACAAATTAGTCTAGCCCTGTGTTAGTCTGGGAAACAACATGGTGGTAAATTCCCACAATGGTGGGAAATTATCACCAACCTCCAGCCAAATGTCGGTAATGAAAGTGGCTGGTAGACTTCAGACACAAAATACTTTGTTTACTATTGTGTGGCTGGTGAATATGAACATTTATCTGTCATTGGCTGATGGATGTACATTATAAAACATTAATTTCCCACCTACCCCTTACAAAGTTTAAAATGAGGTAATACAGGCTGTTCTGTGTTTAAAGATGATTTAAGACAGGAACATTTCTTCAAATTATTCCAAAATGTTGTATTGTGTTGTTGCGTCATTTTGAATGTGAGGCAACACTTCCTCACCAACTGAGAACATTTGCAAGTATTCCACTTTATAATCTGTAACAACTGGATCACCATGGAAAGACAAATCTTAGATTATAACTTATATACATATCCATTGTACTGTTACACCTTTTATATTGGATGTATAAGGATCTTTTGAATGTGGAAACACACACGACAACTTTCTGATTTCTGAACATCATGCGTGGAGATATGATGTTGATAACATGTTGTGACATTTCAGTAGAATGAACCATAAATTTAAAATTGCTAATAAAAACCTGAAGTTTGTTGAGGGTTTTCCTGTACAGCATACTGTATTTTAACAGACATCTTGATTAAAAGATGTTTACAGTCTCCAACTGCAGGACATCATGCGGCTGGTGTAGTTGCAGGTGTCCTCCAGGTGGAGGCGGTGTAGAAGCGGCAGAGCAGCAGGTTTGTGAAAGATTTTGATGAAGCTGTTATGTGGTGTAATAACATAATGTTTGAGTGAGTGTGTGACAGTAGTTAATTGATGAGGGCTTTGACTTCCCACTGAGGTTGCCAAAACTTCACAGGGGGTTATGAGGCCTTCTTGATTTTAAGAGCTGTAAGTCAGCCTATAACTAGAAGAAAGAAAACTAAATACACGTTTTGATTGTTATTTAATATAAATCTCACAGGATAAGGGAACGTGAAGATCCGAACACAAACTATATTCACTATTCAGATAAAAAAAACCACAGGATTTGGATAAAACATAACACAGACAGACAAATGTATAAAAAGGTTCTGATAATATCATGAAATCTCACCTCTGATGCAATATTTACAGGAAATTATCAGCTCGAACGTCATCCAAATTCCTCCTTTTACACAAACATCCTGCAGTTTTTGTGTTCGCTATTTTTGGGTCGATTGTACAGTTTATCAGTTGTCCTGTACTAATATCGTTATGCAGTGAATGTAATGCAAAATGTCCATAAAATATGTTGCTCAGTCAGGGCTGCTCAGTTTACTCGGCGACAGAAAATGGGTCTCTCACAGGAAACATTTAGGAACTACTCCATGAACTGAATGTGGACATCCATCCTAGCTGGCGTTGGGCAAGAGGTGGTTTACGTTCATCACAGACAGTGACACATAGAGACAACCATTCACACTTATGGGGAAATTAGAGTCACCAATTCACCTACTAAGTGTATGTCTCTGGACTGTGGGAGGAAGCCGGAGTACCTGGAGAGACCCGAACATTCAAACCAGGAGCCTTCTTACTTCACTGCTGCCCTGAATGTGGTCAATATAAAATATAAACATGTGACACATTATGACTGACAATACAACCAATAACAACGTAGTAGTATGATAATCAAAAACAATACAAATCAACAGAAAATCAATTTGCTAAAAGTAACAAAAGTTTATACAGCAATGCACAAAACTTCAAAATCTGAGTAAACCTTTGTGTCGCCAAACCTTAAAGAGAAATATTTCACCTTGATGAAAACCAGTTAAACACCGTGAGATGAGACATCAAACAACATATGATTGTTCACACTGAGGGGAACATATGAAGTCAAGTTAGCAGGATGGGCGCCTGTAGTTTCAATGGAAAACAACTGTTCCCCCACTTTTTAAACAGGTGTTTACTTGTCACACTCCACACATTATGACCCGCCTGTTACCCTTTGAAAAAGATCAAACTGTCCATGTCCTCACAGTGTGGGATGAAGCGTTAATCATCCTGCGTTCTGGCATTTTGGCTCTGCTGAGAACACACAGAGTCAGGTTAGCAGGTTAGGCCTTTGTGGGTTTTTTGCCCTTTTGCAAGTGACTAAAAGAAACTGTGTGAAGGCAGGCGCTGAAGACGTTTTCTGGCATGTTCCAGGTCTTTAGATCACCGGAGACACTGTAGACTAAATCTATAGTTAATTTATGTATCTCAGCAAAACAGCCATGAATTAATGTGAGTGAGCTTCATCTTAACTTAATAATAAACATCACTCAGTCTTTGCGACCCTGCAGACACTCCCTGTTCTGTTGTAATTTGTGGTTTCCCTCCATGTTTCCTTCATCTGAACGGTTGCTTCACTTTCACTAGAACGAAACTATCGCCACACAAAAAAAAAACTGATAAAGCTGAATGGAAAAGTGTGTTTCTGACAACAGGAAGCCGTTTCATGTTTGTAGTTTTTTTAGTGTGTCTCCACCTGCAGGACGTCAGCGTTCAGTGCGGCTGATGTAGTTGCAGGTGTCCTCCAGGTGGAGGCGGTGTGGAAGCAGCAGAGTTGGCCGGTTTGTGAGTGTGTTTCACGGGTTAAGAAGATGAAGAAGCAGCGCTGAAGCTCCGTGTGGAGCAAAGATATAAAGTGTGAGTGTGCGTGTTGTGACAGTGGCTCCACGCTGAGTATGAAAAGACTGAGTCCCGCTGTATTACTCAGGCTGCACTACAGTGTCTATTCACAGGCGCGATCCCACTACTGAGCGGCACGGGGGCTTTGACCTGCTCCGTTTCCGACCTGGGCCGGTGCACCCCTCCTTAGACGACCTGGTGGTCCCGGGCTCCCCCAGGAGCACCATATCGATACCGAACTTAGTGCGGACACCCGATCGGCATAGTCCACTGCAGCTCAGAGCTCCTGAGCTCAAACGGTCCGCCAGCCTCAGCCTCCCAGTAGCTTGGATTACAGGCGCGCGCCACCGCACCCGGCGAGGAAGACACGAGCGCATAGGACTTTTAACATCGACTCAAGTGACGTCACCACGCGGCTTCTAGTGGCGGGAAAATGAAACTGCAGCTGCTGTGATGAAGGTGGAAAAAAGGATCAAAACAGCAGCGAGAACTCGACAAATACGTGGTTATTTTTCACACTTTCACACATTTTAACGACAAAGTCTCTTATAATGATATAATATTTATAATAAATTATCAGAATATATCTGTTTAATTCACTTGTATGTAATGTGTTACACTGAGCAAATCTATAGATTAAATAAATATGTTATAACAGGTCCCCTTATTTAACACAACTGTATCATAATAAAAAAAACAAAAAAACAAAATATAAAATATATATATATATATATTATATATTATATTATATTTAAATTATTAATAATAAAACACAAACTAGGGCTGGCTGACGACCTCGTCTTGTCCCCAGTATGATGTGTAAAATAATAGAGAAATAAGGAATTAGATTACATTAGAAAAAATAAAATTATATAAAAACTATATACATTTCAGATATTTTCTATACTGTATTGAAACAGTTGATTTCCTTCAAGATTTTCAACCCTGGTTCAAACGTGTAAACACTTTGTGACTTTGTTTTGCTGTATAAATAAAGTTTATTATCATTTTACAAAAAGGTCAAATCTTGACTTCAGAGATAAGAAAGCAGTAATGGTGTGTCAGCATCTCATGGTTCATCAGTAGAAAACTTCTTTTTCCAATAACAGTGAATTAAATCTATGACTTTCCAAAAGAAAATAAATTGTGTACATTGTTTTGTTTTAAATATTTTATTTTATTGTTTGATGTCCTGTGCTCTGTCTGTGTGTCAGAGGCTCAGCAATATAAATGTCTTGATCTTTCACTTTATCAAACAGTGAAACCAACAGTGACCGTCAGTGATGAACCTGAACACATTGTTAAGAATGAGACAAATGAGATAAATGTGAAGTCTTTTAATATTCTCAGATAATCAGAAAAAACCTGACCTGTTTACGTTACAAAACACTCTTAAAAATCAGTCTAAACGAAACATTAAAATGAAATGAAATAACAGTTAAATCTGAGAATGAAGTTCCATGAACACGGATACAGATCATCTTCCACAGCTTCACGAGTTAACCATCAGACTTCTGTCAGACTCCCTGGACTTAATTAGCTGTGGGAGAGAAAAAGAAATATCATTTAGCAGGTGCAAAAAAAAAGAAGATACATTTCAGCCTTATTATGGCTTTATGATCAATTATTATTAGGATCAACAAACTAAAAAACTGAGGCATTTGTTAACCTGCTCTGTGTTTTTGTCCACTTCAGGGCACTTCTCGGAGGCACAGACGTGGTCGGGTGGTAGAAGGTACATCCGGCTCGTTTGCACTGCGCTGCGAAACGACACGGCTGTAGAGAGGAACGACATTTAGAAAAGTCAGACGACAGCACCTCAGTGCTTGTACAGAATGTGGAAATATTATCAGTTTTTAATTAAAGCACTTCCTCATTAACCCTAAATCCAAGCTCGGCATCTACACTTCAGAGTGTTTTACCTTGGGGTGATAAAACGGACAGTCCATCTTCTTGCAGTCTGGGAAAAATCGACACACACTGGTGGTGTGCGCCGGCTGCACGGCTGTGGACACAAAGAGTCGGTTTTCATTTAAAACTGTGCTGTAGGCACAGAGAGAGAGTATGTGCTGACAGAGGTAATGTGAGAGTACCTGGCCTGGGCGGAGGAGCAGCTGCGCCTCTGCGGCTGACATGAGTGAAAGGACAATCTGGCTTGCTACACCTGGCGTCGTATTTACAATTAGGATGAACGAAAAGGCATTTATCCCCAAACTTGCAGCTGGGAAAAGTCCTTCAGAGAAAGAAAACACAATTAAATCATGAATCATGCCTGACTGACTGCTTTCCTTTGGTTTATTAACAGAAATACTCACTTGCACTGTGTAGTAGGGTGATGGTACGAACACTCGTCACCACTTTTACAGACAGGCCAGAACTTGCAGCGTTCCAGCACCTTCTGTTTCTTTACAGGGACCTCCTCCTCCACCACCTCCATGTCCATCACATCATCTGTCAGAAGACGACAGAATGTGAAGGAATATTAAAGGAACAAGTAAAAACCCACAACCCTTTACTACATCACGTTGTAAATGTGTATTATCCCTGAACCTTCTGACGATGCGATGCCTCTCTGTAGTCTGTGAAGGACGCTGACTTTTGGCTCCCTGTTGGCGTGGACGGTCGCCTCCGTGACCTTTGCGGATGGTCTCACATCATCCAGCTCCATCTCACACTCTGCAAGACCCCCCAGTGGGCTTGGTACGCCGTCTAATGTCACTATGAACTTGGGGCTGGCAGAGTCGCCCCTCTCCTTACTGGAGTGAGGAGAAAAAAATCCACAAAACAGAAAGGAGAAAATAAAAAACACATGACAAATCAACAATGGCACACACTTTAATGCTTATGGTATATGTGTGTGCGTGTGTGTGTGGGTGGGTGAATGTGTACCTGGCCTGAACAGTGCGTGGCAAAGCAGACTGGACTTCATCTTTGACTAAAGACTGAAGACGCTGCTGGCTTCTGGTTGGAGGTTCTTGCATTTGTGGTCGACTCACTATGAAGGAGCGGGTATCAAATGGCTTGGCCTCACTGCCTGCAGCGACCTCGATGCCTGGGGGGTACATCACAAAACACATAAATCCATCACGAAAGACAATCCTCATGGGATATTTGTCATTAGTTACTGCTTTTGAATGTTCTAAGCTGAGTAAACATTTGCGGGCTCACCATAGTCACTCTGCTCTCCTCCATCGCTGCTGTCTGCTGCCAAGTCCAACTGAAGGCGTGAAGCTAAGGATTTCACTGGAGCTGGGAGGACGACGGGTCAAACATAAAAAACGTCAACAAAAACATAAGACCAAACCTTCAGTAGTTCATTTCTAATTCTATTATAGAAATCACGCCCATAAACATCACTCAATTTTTTGATGTTAGTTCACTTAAAATGAAATTAGTAGCAATATCCTAGTTGTCCTAACAGTCTGCAGTTTAAATACTGGAAGAATTTTTTACATCAGTTTATTAGTTTGCCTCTCTAAACATGTAGCAACTGTAATTATGGCTTCTGACGATCAGCTAAAGGCACTCCTCCACACGCCTTCACCTACCAGCTGTTCTGGAAGGAGGTAGCTCTGCGGAGGTGTACGCCTGAACCCTCGGGGCCAAGCTGTGGAGGTGCTCCTGGACCAGCTGGATGGCTGCAGTCATCTCTTCGCTGCTGGCCAAGCGAGTACGAGGTGCCACAGGAACAGTCTGCCTCTGTGGTACTAGGAAAGGGGGGAAAGAGGAGTCAATGGAAGAAAGGTGGTAGCGGCAAATGAGGTGGTTCATGGTAACGGGGTTAAAAACATACTTGTGGGGTAGGCTGTGGTTTTGGTGATCGAGTCCTGAGCCTCAGAGATGGCCTTCAGAATCAGATTCCTGTTGGCTTGCTTGGCTGGAGGGAGAGTAGGTCTGAAATAACAGAAACCAGCAAAGAAAGTCAGCTGATAATTTAATATAGCAAAAAATAAATAAATACGGTAAAAATATCATGAGGTGTTCACACTGACTTGCGTTCTGGTTTGGAGGGTAGGGACACTCTGCTGGACAGGCCTCTGCCTCCGTAGCCTGTATCTTCCTCCTCCATGTCATCGCTGTCCTCGTCTGCTGCTCGGCTCACTCGCACCACCGAACTCGCTACTGGCGCCTTACGCTTCCGTGACAACTCATCCTGCGGAACAAAGACAGCAGAAGATTATTATTCAGCCCCAGTCTGATGCTTTGCGAACAGCCTCATAGGGATCTGTGTATACGTCTCGCTGTCTCGTACCTTAGAGGATCCGGTTCTGGAGGATCTGCTGCCTCTTCCGTCCTGCTGCCTGATGTGGGAGGATCCTTCTGTGGGTCGACACCTGTCCGTAGAGTTTACCGATGTAAACTTGCTCTGACCCGGTCTGTAGATTTCAGCTGTGGGTCTACTAGCTGCGCCACGTGTTCGGCCATGGTTTGTGCCCATTTCCACAGGGTCCTCAGCGATGAGGTCGTCATCCATCTCTGGTTTGATGTCGATAACAGCTTCTGAGGGGAGCGGCTCCATGAGGGGCTTCACGGCGGAGGTAAGTCGAGAAGAACTCTTCTCCAAGGCGCCTCTCCTGATGAACAGAGGTATTGTTTTTACATTCGCAGGTGATGTCAGCACATGAGCACAAAAATGTAAATAAAAAATTCTGGCTTTGCATTCACACCTGCTTTCATGAGCTGAACTGGACACGCGTGCTTCAGTCCTATCGGAGCGTGAGCTGGACACCGTCAGCACCTTAGTGTCCTCCGCTCTGCCGTCTTCGCTTACAGACGACCTGCTCTTACCGGCCGCAGCGCCGCCGTCGGACTGTAGCTGGTGTCTGAGCGATGCAGGCTCTGTAACAACCGTGTAGATGAGTGGAGGAAGAAAAACAAGAGCTCGTCGGAAAAGTGAAACTACAGGTCACGTGAAAAACTTGTAGTCCTGGTCAATCTTTGGAGGATCTTCGTTGCATTCGCTCGGCTTCATACATCATGTCGCCCATCATACGGATGGACGTGTAATTAACACCACCAGGACAGGACGGAGACAAAACAATGTAACTATGTCGTCTCTTATCCAGTATTATCAGTCCTGTGTCAGTGTTTACACACAAAGGAAAGTCTGTAACATCTCAAGCTCCTGTCCCATTGTAACACCTGAGACTTCATGAGCCTCACAGATTAACTACGAAGTCAATGCATAAACAAAACATTTGTAAATGTTGAATATATTCTGGACTTACCGACAGCGACGGATCTTAACTTCTCCAGGACACCCTGCAGCCTAAAATAATAAAGAACAAACAAAACAAGTTAAGGAGTGTTAAGAGCTGGGAATATATAAATCGGTTGGTTTGTTTTGATCGTACCAGGCGGTGAATTTAATAGTGTTGCTTCCGAGGAAAAGGGAGAGATCATCGGCCATCTGTTGGGAGGTCTTCTTGTTTGCTACCATCACCATGATGTAGTCAGGGAGCTCTTCATCTACAGAGGAAACACACACACACACACACACACACACACACACACACACACAGATCATGTAAAGTTTGTTTGGAGCCACTGAAGCAGCAACAAAAACCTTTTTGTTTTCTTTTTTAAACTCACTTACCTATGTAAGCACCGAGCTCTTGAAGCTTGCCTTTGATGGCAGCCTGAAACAGAGCAGAGATGTTATGAAGCTGGATGAATGATGGACAGCACTTCATTATAGTTAACTCGTTAAACAAGCTGCAGACGCAGTGAAGTGTTGAATGAAATCTTTCTCCGGCCTCGTAAATTAAAAACCTTGTTTCCATCCTGCGTGCTGACGCTAGGCTAACGTTAGCTCAGCCTTTACATTCACACTTCGTGTTACTCACTCGGATTTTCTTGCTGATCTCTGTCCCGATCTCCATCGTCTGTCCTCGTATTCAGATTAAAAAATAAAAAAAGGTATTTAAAAAATAAAAGCGAGTGTTGTGGGTTTTGTTTTTTTTGTTTTTCTGCAGCTACACCGCTAACCTGCTGGGACTGACGATGACGCGTGATCACGTGTTGGACGAAAGGGAGCCGAGCAGGGACAAACCAGCAAACTAGAATCTATCCGCGAATTAGATAGATTGATAATTATACTTTATTTATCCCAAGATGGGAAATTACAGCATTACACACAGTGAGGATAGACAACATAAGAATAAAACTATACATAATAAAATATATACCTCTGTACAATATATTTTATTTTATCGTATTTACTATTGCTTTTTTGATATTTTATTATGTATAGTTTGCTTTATAGTATATTTTTATTTTTTGTTGTCACTTGTCACTTGTGTAATGCTGCTGCTGCACTATAATTTCCCAGCTTGGGATAAATAAAGTATATCTATCTATCTATCTATCTATCTATCTATCTAGCTAGCTATAAAAATAGCTATAGTGAATAAAATATATTACACAAAAGTATATGGCAGTGTTTTAAATCATAATCATAACATATAATACAGACATGTTTCTGTCATAAACCATATTATTTGTATATTTGACACAGATCGAGCTATATGTTCTGTTCGGTTTGAAGGTAGCTGAAGCCAACAGGATGAACAGACTCAGGGGCGTCGCCGGTAGCTGAAGCCAACAGGATGAACAGACTCAGGGGCGTCGCCAGGAATTTTGGGCCCCATGACAAAAACATTTAAATTGGGCCCCCTCTGTGCAGCTGTTGTCACCACATCTCTAGGACCTAACTTTCCCATCGAAAGCTTTAATTATCTCTAATCTCTAATAAGCTCTAATTATTAAAGGCTTGCAACTCTTTTGCGTCTTGTAGTTCAATACTAGTGCTAGCACAATATTTACTGCTGGTGATTTGTACATGCATGCAAGTCTGCATACAGTATGCAGTGCAGTTCACTATTTGATGCGAGATTAAAAGCCACGATAAAAATGTGCTAAAGGCCATTTTTATTTAACTTTCACTGCCCAAAACACGTAAAAACAAAGCGATAATGCATTTCATTGTATTTGAAATATATGGATAATGATGGTTTAATAATTTTATATTGGTGTTTACTTATTTTTTGGGGCCTATTTTTTGGGGCCCCTGTCAGTCGTGGGCCCTTGGAATTGTCCTACCTTTTCCTCCCTATACGGTGCCCCTGAACAGACTTGTTCGTAAGGCCAGTGATGTTGTGGGGGTGCAGATGGACTCGCTGACTGTGGTGCTGGAAAGGAGGATGCTGTCTAAGGTGCGGGCTATCTTGGACTATGACTCCCACCCACTCCATGAGGTGCTGGACAGACTCAGGAGCACCTTCAGTCAGAGACTGCTGGCACCAAGATGCTCCACAGAGCGGCACAAGAAGTCTTTCTTTACCTGTCAGCATCAGTCTCTACAGCTCCTCCCTCAAAATATCAGACACTCCAGGTCAAGTCCAGTAGCTATTGAACTGGCTTGTGCAATACATAAGTGAAATCTGCCACACATGCATACTGCACTTTAAACAATCAGTGTATTCTCTGTACAGTCTCTCAAAGACTAAATTCTTTATAAAGTTTTAGATTTACATATTGCATAGTTCACTGTTACTTGGTTTTTATTTTACTGTTACTGGTTTTATTAAACTGTTATTTATACGTGTGTTAAAATAGGATATCGTATAGGTGTATATTGTTAAAGTTTTGTTTTCTTGCTATTATTTTCTCACTATCACTTACTATCTCACTTACCGCTTGGGAGCTGTGGTAACAAAAAACAATTTCCCTGCGGGGATTAATAAAGTATTTCTTCTCTTCAACTCTTTACATTGTATTTATCCTCCAAACTACTAAACTTGCTATGCCAGTTTATGCCAAGAATACACTCAGAAAGATTTTCGGGGCCACTTATGCATTTAAATTAGATAGAAAATTTCCATCCATGGTTTTAAACTAACAAACTTAATGTGAAGCAAGTAATAAGATTCATGTAACAGTACTAATAAACTCAAAATGACTGTAGTGCTTTTCACTGTTGGGTGTTGACAAATAAATTGACTTTATTAATATTGAATGCATAAACCTGCTTACTACTACACTACTGTGTAGTGGAAGCCCTTTGAGTTTATTAGTACTATTACATAAATCTTATTACTTGCTTCACATTAAGTTTATTAGTTAATTTATATTAAACCTATGGAATTCAAATGGATGAACATTTTTTTGAGAGGAAACATTGATCTCCAGATACTAATAGATTCATTCATTCATTCAGTTTATTATCACTGTACAGTGCAACTACAAAATGATTATTGCAGCATTTGAGTTACATATCTTTCGTTTTGCAGTAACTATCATTACTTACTACATTATTATGCTTGCTATCTATCATTACGTCCTCATTAGGAAAGTGAGAATCCTTAAAAACTCTTGAAAAACACCGTTAGAAGCTGGTCGATTGTTGTTGAAACGGCCATCCACAAGGAATCAGACACAAGATACTAGCATCATACATTTTGTTTTTTTTAATTTAAAATATACAAAAGAAAAATATAGACAAACGTTGTGTGCACTGTGCAGTGAATTAGTGATTAGTGAATTTTTCAGTGCAAGTATTTATTAATGTCCAAAGTGCAGAATTAATTTCCTCTGTCTGCACGAAGGGGAGTCATTATAAAGTGTTACATCAATGGGCAGGAATAGAAAAATAGACAATTTAATAAGACCATCGCTGATTTATATTAACAAGTGATATTAAAATAGTGGGGCAAGGGGGGGAAGTCTACAGTTCTGTAAGTGCTGTTGTCAAAGTGTTAATAACGAGGTTGTGTGTATAAAGATGGTATGTTGTGTCTGATTCTATGTGGATGCAGTTTCAGTAATCAGCTTCTAATAGTGTTTTTCAAGAGTTTTGTCAGGATTCTCACTCTCCTAATTATGAGTGCTAACTACTGTAAAACAAACGACATCTCACTCAGCAATAATCATTTTTGTATCTGGAGATCGATGTTTCATAAACAGAACCTGTATTACATTTCACATTTGTTAACATTTCTTCACAGGCAGAAAGGAAAACAAACATTTGGTACCTGACTGCTGTATCCATCCACCAGATGGTGCAAGAGACCATTAAGAACAAACCACTGTGGGGGAAAGACTCCAACCACAAGGATGCCATATAGTCCAGTAATGGATCAGTAAACAATGACTAAAACTGATTCAGAACCTTGAACCTTGACTGTCAGAGCACTGTCAGAACCTTGACTGTCAGAGCATTGAAATAGTCAATCCATACAGATTTGTGAAAACACAGACCTAGTGGATTTTTGGTTTGATATTATAGTCTTAATTCCGTTAAACTGGAATAATCATAGATACTGTGCTTTATCTTTCAGGTATTCAAGGGTCCAGGTAAAACAGGAGAAGTCTATGAACTTGCACTTAAAACGCTTTAACTGAATTAAAAAAACAATATTTCAATGCCGTGTTTTCCAACACGTGTCTTTGACTTTCTATGTTCATTGCTGTATGTTTTCCCTCAGAGATTATTTCCTGTTTTGCAGCCCCTCAATGCCAACCAACAATGACGGGAAGGATCTTGCTCGCCGTCTAGACGAGCGTCACACACTCTCTCAGCTGCCACTGTCTGCTCCGTTTCTTCTTTGTTCACACTATCAGTGCTGATGCACAAAGTGTTTAATGTTTAGAGACATCAAGTTTTTATTCAGTCTTTTTATTCACAAATGTTGACACTTCATGTTGTGCCACCGTCTTTTCTTGAGGTTCCTTCAGCAGATACATAAATTACAGGTAATAGTCTCAGTATTGTCAGACAAAAAGTGAGCTGCTGAACACATACCACAGCCTAATGGTCATAGCATTTCTAATCTGCCCAACAACTTACTATAGTTTCCATGGAAAGATCAGGAACCTTTAATGGCCCCAATAGAAACTCTGGTGTATGGCAGAATGGCGCTCCATCTTATCATCAAGAGAGAGGAAGGACCTCTGCAGTGACCCCAGCAACAATAGTATTGCAGCAACATCCATCAGCAGTCAAAACGACCCTTGTACTGCACCATCACAGATAGCCAGTGCATGTTCTGAGTCATGCTGGTAGTGCATACTGTATGTCTCATCCAGCATGGACGCCCTCTGGTTCAACATTACTGTGATTTTGGTTTAGTTCAAACCAGGTGCATACCGTATTTTATATAGACCATTATATGGGCCATAAATATAAACTCATCATCATGTCAAATGATGTTACCGTAAAGTGTGGTGACGTTTTCTTGGCAAATAAATAGTTGGGTGTAGTGACTGTTGGCAGCCATTCAGGTTGCCATGTTTGCAACTGTCATGTTTGTTTAAAACAAAAACAAAATGTTAATAAATCTGTCTATGAAGGCTGCAAGAAGACTTATGTTTCACCCAAAGTGCATTTTTAGTTTATTTTCATACATTTTCCACACATAAACAAAGTGACTGCTTGTTGTAGTGACCTATGCTCAATACTGAACCTGAACGCATCACTGTGTAGACACTGACGTAGTGGACTGAGACAGCTGCTGCACGGCTAACGCTCTCATTTTGATAGGTGTGCTGTGTACACATTGTGAAACCTTTACCTCACTAACGGTATTTTACAAACCACATTGTAGCCAAACCCATGCTGCACAGACTGGGTGTCTGGATCATTTGGTATTTGTCAAGAAATTGTTACACCAACGAAACCGTAAAAAACCACAGACAGACAGTCGTTTTTACACCACTGGTTGAGTACTGATGAAACGAACTTGAAACAGCATTTCAATTTGCACTTTCAGGTGTATTTTTGACTCAGGCTAGTTGTTTTCTCCCTTGGTTTCACTTTATTTGCTAAGCTAGGCTAACCATATCCCGGCTTGAGTAGAGACAGGAGATTCTTGGTAATTTCTTCATTGCATTTGAAAGAAAGTGATTACATGTATTTTCCAAAATGTTGAAATATTCCTTTAACAAAGGCACCAAGGAATCCTTTTTTTAAACATATGAGTCTTGCTGCTATATCAAGGACATAGAAATTAAAGGTATGATGTGAAGTTTTTGACCACTTTAGATATTTTTTTTAAATGAGGAGATCTGTGCTATTAAATGTTTGGCAAGAATGTTTGTATTGTTTGTATTGTATGACAAGAGTAAGACAGGATGATAGTGCTAAAAACTGTAATACCTTGAGTGGCCACTTTAGACAGGCTGCAGAAGTGAGTCAATCTTCATAAGTGCCTATAATAAAATGTCCAACTTCACAGCGGAAATATACATGTTTACAGCCTGGTACAAAAATAGTTTTGGTCTCTATAGCTAATTTTGCCTTTCATGACAACTGTACTGAGGGTGATTTTTTTAAAACTCACTCATTCAAATGATATTAAGGCTTAATGTTACACATAATTAACAGTGGGACTGCTTTGACTGACATGTAAGTGCTGTTACAGATGGTTTATGAAAGCACCCAGGCGTTATTTGGCCCTCCTTAGGTCCGCTGATGATCTAGGTCTTTGCTGATATTTAGTTTGGCACGTGTTTTGCATGTTCTCCCCATGTCTGCGTGGGTTCTCTGCGGGTACTCCGGCTTCCTCCCACAGTCCAAAAACATGCACTCAGTAGGTTAATGGGTGACTCCTAATCATCTGTAGGTGTCAATGTGAGTGTGAATGGTTGTTTGTCTCTATGTGCCCTGTGATGAACTGGCGTCTTGCCCAGAGTCAGCTGGGATAGGCTTCAGCCCCACCGTGACCCTAGTGAGGATAAGCGGTAACAGATAATGTATGTTTGTATGTATGTATGTATGTATGTATGTATGTATGTATGTATGTATGTAGTTTAGCCAGGAGGCAGCAGAAGCAATACATCCAACATATTTCTGTCATATATTGTCACTGGGTATGACACCTCACAACCCACATTAACATTAATTTGGATGTCCTGATGTGTGATGTGTAAAAAGTTTTATTTTTGTTGCTTTTGATGCTTCTCTATCTCCTCTTTTTTCATAAAAGTTTCTGGTGTTTGAATTGTTCCGGGTAACTGGCATTGCATTTGCATGGACATTTTGCCAAAATACCGGTAGTTGAACACAAGATAAGAGTACAGCGTGAAAACACATTTGTGAAATTTGGTGTAAAGTCCAATAGTACTGCATTCAGTCACCATCTGTACTGTGTATGTGACCACAAATCCACCATCCTGCGGCTCCCCCCACACCTACACAGAAGACTGTGGTAATTTTACTTCCTCTTTCTGCGAAATTTTGCCATAAACTATCATCTTCAGTTGTGAATCAGCTGATTAACTTCCGCGAATTCTTCAACCACATGTGCTGCAATGACGATAGTTCTGCCACCGACTTCCCAGACCTAGAGACACAGTGCACCGCTCATCTCTCATCCCTCTAAAACCTGTCCACCACTAAGTAAAGTAATACTCTTTTAGTTTCACGTTACAGTTTGGATAAGTCAAGATCCTGCCCTGAGGCTGAAAAGAGAGAAAAGAAAGGAAGGAGAGGTAGAAGATTACAGAAAAAAAAGGCTTTAACAAAGGCGTGCACAGGAAGATAATTCATTGCACCTGCTCTGACAATGTCAAGAAATCTAATACAGGCTTTCCTGGACAAGATGACACCTGTATGAATGAAGCTGCTGCAGCTGGGTGTCGATGCACAATCATTTTCATATCGTGCACACACACACATACGTGCACGGAAAGGAAGGCTGGAGTCATACAGTGTAACAGCTGCAAAGATTTTGTGTACAAACACTTAGAGTGAGACAGATGCCATAAAACTCCAGTGGAATTATTGGTTTGCTGTAAAAAAAAAAAATGAAAACATGCAATCAGTTACAAGTGCAACAAATTTTATTTTCCCTTGATCTATCTTTTCTGCAGCAAGTTAGGGAATCCTAAAAAGGTTGACTGAGGACAAGATTTGATTACACCCAGATGCCAAAGGTTTAACCAAGCTCTGATTCACAGCGCTTGAGTGGTGACGCTTTCACTCATTAGTCTGGCAAGAAAGAGAAAGCCCACTAAGATTTACAGCTGGTCTAATCGCGGTTGCCAAAACCTGCTGGAGGTTCAGTGGAGGGACTTGTCGGGTCACTGCAGGCTCCCCAACACCGAGTCTGGATGAGTCCGAGTCACACAGCTGGAAACATTTTCATATATCAGTCTTTGTCTTGTGTAGGAGTGCAGGTCAAGGTTTGATTTTGCATTCAAGAGCATATTCAGAATAGTATACAACCTAGAAAAGTGTTCCTTTAAAGAACTTTGTGAACTCTTAACCACAGGGTTTAATATGTGAACTTTGTGATGCGAGAAATGTATTATTAATTGGCCCACAGTAGAGCAGCATCATTTGTGAGGACTGAATGTTTTGTTTCTGTCTCTATGAACCTTTTCTATTTTTTACACACAGCAACCTCCCACACAGACTGGGGTATGTTTTGGTTGCTTCTTCATGAGATGTGAGCTGGCTGTTTAGAACAAATCCACATTGTCTCTCCCTTTAATATGATTATGATCTGAGTACAGAGAGGGGGGTTTCGTGGATCATATGATGACATAAATTAAAAGCAATATTGTATACAGATGTGGCTTGAGGACATGGAGAAAACAGGGTTTTTGAAGAAATAATGACATTTGGAGAAATTTATGTATAAGTGGCTTGATACCACTCTCATGTCTGTACGCCAACCAGCAGCCAGTTAGCTTAGCTTAGCATAAAGACTGGAAACAAGGGGAAACAGCTAGCATGGCTGTGTCCAAAACTAACTCTCACCAAGAAAGCAAACTGTGTAGGTATTCCTTTAACATTTAAGATAACTGAATGTTTACAGAGCGAGTTCTTAGTTACGCAGTTGCAAATGTAGTCAACTGGTTTTCAGATTTTACATTTCTTTCCACACAAAAGATCTGTGATTTTCTTTTTCTCGCTTGCCTTGTGTTGACACTGCAAGCCCAATAAAACACCACCATGTTTGGAGAGATTATATGTTGGGGGATCAGCACTTTCACTTTCATTTTCAGAAGAAGA
The DNA here is from genome assembly GCF_000972845.2 of Larimichthys crocea. Lineage (NCBI taxonomy): Eukaryota > Metazoa > Chordata > Actinopteri > Sciaenidae > Larimichthys > Larimichthys crocea. The sequence goes on from NC_040021.1 coordinate 11,423,200, forward strand.
TTCGAAAAAGTATCTATAAGCAATCAGAAAATATAATTTCCTATGCAGCATCCCTTGTAATTGTGTAGCAGTACAAACAAATAAAAAGATATGGGAGAATAAAAATGCAATGGAGCACAATGGCAGAAAAAGTAAACATTAACACCACTGCCAAATACAAATCTTGTGGTTATAGACACAACCCTACATTGAGTGAAGAGGAAAACATCAGATGCATCTGTTGATTATGTGGAAAAACAAGGTGTGAAAATTCTGGTAATTTAAAGTACACATGTTAATGAGAGCTGACAGGAAACCAAGCACTGACAATACCACATCTTTACATATAATCTACATGTTCTACACTGTCAGTTGCTTTTCTTTTTACTGTCTTCCCTCTGCCTAACACTGAGGTCATAGTCTAACATGAATCTTTTAATAACAAGGTGTCATCTTGGTTGATTTGGAAAGAAATCAAAGGTACTTGGCCTTGACATGTAGAGAATGGAGAGAGAGTCATGTGGGTTAAAGCAGAGCATGTGGTTTTCTCAGTTTTTATTGCTTCTCTAAAAATATAAAGCAGTTGTTCAGAATTTACTACATCTGGGTCTCTGCATGGCGTGAATGCCCTCCTCTCAGTTGATGCTTGAATTTGTACTTTTAAAGAACTTTGTGATCTATGTGTATGAGGACAAGTGCACAATAGCCAGGATGATGACTCTCTGATATGTTACAACATTAAAAGTATATTAACCTTCCACATGCTTTTTCTTCTTGGAGCTTGCTTTGACCCTGGTCTCAACACAACAAGACAGACATGTGCACATGTAATACTTTTCATTTGGTGAGGATATGTTGGTCTCAATCGATGGCAATGACAGCTTAAGTTTGCAGCTACTCAAGGCACTTTTCAGCTGAAGCCTGTAAAAAAAACAAAAAAACCTTCACATCTTGGCACGCCTCACCGAGTCGTGTAACAGCCTCCGCTGATTGCATTTGCAGCTGGTTGGCCTCAACGAGTGCATTTTCCCATTTGAATAGACAACATATGTGGAGCCTCTTTGTTTGCACCAAGGTTCAACCCCTCATTTTTCATTAGCTTTCAATAACACTTTTGATTTGTCTATGGACCTGACACTTTATCCTGAGGTTTCTAATATTTTAGAAAATGACACAAAGTCTGTCATCTAGTGTAGCTATCAAAACTGTTTTTAAAGAACTGGTCAGTAAACATAAAGCCAAAGGTTTTCTTTGACCTTCTTGAACACAGCCTCTCTCCCCCTCCCTCCTACAATGCAAAGCACACCATGTTCAGCCTATTTCAACTAATAATCTTCTTAAAAAGACACAATAAGGGAGATAATGCATGCCATTGTGAAAATGAATCTCGGTGAAGAGGTTGACTGATTATGTGGTGGAGCAAGCTGTGCGGCTGTTTGCCTTTAATTAGAGTATTAGCAGGATGCCGAGCCGTGCTTTTCATCAGAAGACCAAAGGAGGGAGAAGTTTCACAATAAGATACCCTGCAGAGCTAGTTTATCACTGATGTTGATAAGACTAATCTCCTCCATGAATGCCGAGATATGATTTTAGCTGAAAATCTCATAATTAACATGATACTTTTGAATATATTAGGAGACAATCTGCAACTTGGATAACTATATTTCAGTTCATGGTTAAAGGTCTGATTATTTTTGACTGTCATCAAAGTTTAATATGACCCTTGTTTTTGGTTTAGCAAGATATTTATTGTTATTATTAATATTACAGTTTATAAATCAACAAGTTTCTTCTGACAGATTTATTATGTCCTGTAACTTGTGTTTTATTTGCAGCTGATCTCTATCATCCCGACCTGTAAAACAATACACACAACACTAAATCACATAGAGATGCACTAACACACACACATGAAGGACTCTTCCCTGCTACAGGAAATATTCATTTAGACAGGTCAAGGGTGTGAAGTATCTCACTATGACTCAGTGTGAACGCACAAACATCCAAAACTGCACTGTAAGAAGCGGTTACAACTACTATACTAGCCCGATTGCTCGAACGAGCCACCTGTAGCAGCACACACCTGTCAGTCAAAGGGATTTTGTTCTTAATTATGCATAATTTGTACTTTCGATTCACCCTCAGTACTGCTGTCATGTCAACTACAGAGACCGTTTTTTTGGACCAGACTGTAAACTTGAACTGAACTTGATCTGTAGCCACAGAGCATGCCACTTGTTGTCTGCTTGTGGTGGGTGGAGCTGTACTGAAAGTATTGATATGACGGATGCCCCCCGTCTTGTTACAACCATCAACTGTAGCTTCAAAAATGTTACGCTCTGCGTACCTTAATGCATTTCCTAATGCATGCACTTGTTTCTCTGATGCTGCTGTGGTTACGAAATTAAATGTAGAAGACATTCACTTAAAAAAACAATGAGACATTTTATCTCCCCCTACGTTATAGTACATTAGCCACTTATAACAATAAAAAGATACTGGCCACAAGAGGCACATGACCATGGAGGAACAGGATGCAGTTAAACCAATGTTTTCTTGCCTTCTGGTGCAACTGGGAGAACATTTGATGAGCTGATTGCGTTCAATATTTATGGCTAATAGAGCCTTATAGTCAGTTTAACAGTGATCTTCTCCTGTCAGGCGTTAAGGCATGTGTTTAAGGTCATTACATGCAGGATGATGCAGACAGAAGGGTGCTGTAATGGCTGCATGTCAATACTACAAATGTTGTCTCTGAAGTGCAGAAATGGTTGATGTCAATGGGTGATGACAAGACAATCGTTTCAATAATTACCTAATTAGAAGCGGTCTGGACTTTTCACATGGATTTGAGCTGATCTGGAATCTCACAGATGTCGGCACTGTCCAAACAACAAGTTCGTTAAAATGGTCATTTTGCCCGTCATGGCCTCCAGGTTTGAACTGTGACCTTGTCCTCTCAACTCATCTATCAGCACCATTATTTACACAGCTCCACCCCTGCACCACCACAAACCTCCTGCCGTGCCTCCCTCTTTGTAAAGATGGGAGGAGAAATATGTTGCTTAGTTTCTTTGTAATGATTTTGAAATTCTGTTTTCAGGAGGGAAAGTACACAAGTGCGTTCTTGTCACAGTCTCTTCTCGCAGTATCATAATTCTCATTTCTCCAAAGTGCAGCTGGTTAAATGAGCAAATGAAACTCTGGAGGGTAAAGAAAAAAACTTTAAATATAACTTTTCAGCCGCTCGTTTAAGCCTGTCTTTCAGCACTTTCATTGCCCTTACCCCCCAAAGGCCTGTAGCTATAATTATCTAGCGAATGCGCTGTGAATGGGGAGCAGCCTTAGGTTTCCAGATTAATTACCTTTGCGTGAACTTCACTGCTGGTGTTACTGCATGAATAAAGCTGTCGGACACACTACACCTGACGGCTGGGAGAAGGGAGGCTAACACTGAAGAGCTGGACTTATCTCAGAGGGTTAGACAAGCCTTGGGAGATTATGGGTGCTAAATGATGAGGAGCAGAGTCTGATGACATAGACGTTTTTCTTTTTCCACGATACACAGACAGAAAAATAGGGATAGTTGATTTTATAACTTGCTGTTTAGTTGGATATCTCATCAAATTTAGCTTCCTAAACAAGGTCATGCTTTTAGGGGGTTTAAATAGTGAGTGGTTATTTAAATGATGATCATTCTGAGCATCCAAAATCACGGTTTAACAGGAAAGTGACATTTCTTTTCATGCTGTCATGCAGCAAGTCATCCTCAAACCGACAGTATACAATTCCCTTTGCGAATGCAGCTATTTTTCTGTACAATTTCTTATGTTTTGACATTTTTTTTCTAATCTTGTTACAAAGGGTCTCTTCTAAACATCAAGATGTAACATAAAGGGCCATGCAGTATGTCTCTCAGGTCCCACTAATTCCTTTATCTCATCTCGTGTTCTGAAAAAAGAAATCCCCTCAGGGACAGTACCAGGAATCTTCTTTTCTTAGCTTCATCAATTTTAAGGGGCTTCAGTGGGAAATTCCTTGATTAGCTTGTCACAAGTAATCCAAACATAAATCAGGACTGGAAACCTACTCTGGCTGAACAAGGGTAAAAAGGTCATTAAGGGCCCATCATTACATCAAAGTGAGTTTGGATTTTTTTTAAATAAGGTGGTAAAAAATACATAAGTGGTTTTGGTGTGACAGCGTGAATGATAATAGCTGAGAGTGAGTCTTAAAAATGGGAAATCTTCCAGGCAGCTGGTCAGAAAAAGGAGCGAAAAAGCATTTTAAGCACTGTGAATGCTGTCTGTCTTTGTGATGCGCGTGTTCACATTCTGCATGATGCTGTTAATTAAGGCTCTCATGATTCTGCTGCCCACTGCTTATTTTGTCCAAAACTGATTAAAAAAACTATGGGTGTTGATAAATATGGACGTCATTTCCGTGACATATCCGTTTTTCTAACTGTCAATCAAAGCAGCCACGCTGTTAAACAGATATAACTTTAAGCCTACTAGAACAGGTGAGTAAAAAAAAAAAAAGAGACATAAAAGAAATAAGCTATAGAGACCAAAACTATTTTTGTACCAGGCTGTAAACATGTTTAGTTCTGCTGTGAAGTTGAACATTTTAACATAGACTTTGACTGACTCATTCTGTAGCCAGCCTCGAGTGGCCGTTTGAGGAACTGCAGTGTTTGGCACTTCCGCATTAACTTTACTTCACAGCCACAGAGGTTGCCGCTTGGTAGTGCCTTTTGAATGTGTGTTAAAGTAATTACAAATCTCATCTTGTGTATGTTTAAATACAAAGTTCAAAAGTGGATAAAGTCAGTTCAATACAAATCTAGCCCTACTCAAACACTGTTTATAAGTTTAAAAGCTCAGCAGCTGCCCATTTGGTCACATCACGACTGTGTTTGTAGCTTTTGCAGTCTTTTATTTTTTTTAGAGTCGCTGGTACATGTACATGTACAACACCTCTGATGTCCTATCACTAAACTAGGCTACTATGGTTTGCTGTATTTTGCTAATGAAATATAGAGAAATACTAAACACGGAACCACCTGCAAGCAAACAGAGAGGCATTTTGGAAAAACAAATATGCATAAAGTTATGGCTGTTTGCCGATTTTGTATGTAACTGTGAGTTGTGAGTCTTTGTGAAGGCCCTGATTGGTAGAGAGTTGGTATGCATGTGTCTGCATATGGTTGTGTGTACGGCTATTATCCATTGTGTTACTGATGTGAGTTGAAAGTTCAGGTTGAATGCAGTGTGAGAAAGCCTCGGGCTGTTCTCTGGGGAATCTAACAACCATCAGGGGTCACAGCTCTGTCTAATGCTGTGACACATTAGCAGGTAATTACAGGCCACATACTCTGCAGCTGGATGAAACAAGCCCGTGCATGTAGACAAAAACACACAATTACACACAAGTGCATTTATCATACTGGCTATGAATAGTGTTGTTAGACTGTAGGAGTGACATTTATTGCCTGTGTACATTGTGATTCACAAATACAAAACAGAATGCACTAAAACATGGACACAAACACTGTTTGGACACTGTCTCTTTGTTTAAATAAATGAGATACATTCTTGGATGGTGCACATGTAATTTGTGGTCTTTGAGAAGAAAGGTACGAGGAGAAGTGTTGTTTGATAATGACTTCAAGTTGCACATTCAGTTCTTGTCATGTTTGACTTTGTCTGCCAAACCAGCGTTGGATTACTCACTTCACCATATGACCATATTTTGGTTGGCTTTCTTTGCCTTTGTCTTCAGACTACTGTAAAAAAAAAAACACATTAACTTAAGGGAAAGAACTAATTTAAGACTGCGTATATCAAATTACCAGACATTAATCAGCCATGCTGTCTCTGAATTTATAGTAAACATCTGTAATAAGGTGAGCAGTTCTTTTTACACACATCACTCATTGCACCTGCAGTGCTGAGAAGACAGAAATCTGTGAAAACATGGTGAGAGTTTGAGTCGTTTGCCTGAGACACATGGGGTCTCTGGATCAACATACTGTTGGATCCACGATGCAGACAAAAGTGAGTCAGAGGAGTCATAGGAAGTCATCGCCTCAATCTGGATCCAGCCTGGGAACAACAGAATCAGTGAACTCATTGTATGTCTTCTTCCTATGGAGGAAACAACTGTCAGTGCTTATTCACTGTATTTTAACCTCATCTCTCAACACTGTGCCACGGGGCAATAACAAACAAGGGTAGGATGACTAACAATGGCAGAGAAAGCGGTTCACATCTGCACCGTTTCCTACCTGAACTTTAGTGAAAGAATGAAAGATGAATGAACCTGATGACACAGTGCATGCTGGGATTGACACCAACACTCTCTGTGAACCTCGACAGGATATGTGGGTACGGTTGGATGGGAACTACACTAGAGGTTTAACATTGTTCTTACACTGAAACAGCAAAATATAATGGCTGCTGCTGCTGCTGCCACAGTGCCATCCACTTAATCACTCAAGACCGCTATTGTTATCTCCAGTGTGAGTTAAAGGTCAGATAGTCATCATCGCTGACAGGTACTAGCATACCTGTGTCTTCATTCATAAGGCCTTGTTATCGAAGACAGCGGTTCTTAACATGGAGTCCAGGGACCTCCGAGGGTCCTCGAGGGGATTCCAGTGCCTAGAAAGTGAAGGACATTTTGAATTTCATGATCATTTCATTGACTAAATGGTTAAAGTAATAAGGATTCAAGGAGTTTTTATTGTCATCACAACACATGTAAACATGGGATGAAACAAAAATTGGTTTCCCCTGGTCCCGGAGCAGCCAATAAAAAAAAAAAAAAAATAAAAAAAAAATATATTATATATATATGAATATAAAAATATAAAAAGTAAAGGCATTTAAATTTAGAGAAAAGTATATACAATAAATAGGAAAACAACAACAGTGTAGCACCATGGTGAGGTAGTGAGATGTGCAAGTTCCAGGTTGTGCAAACAATGCATTGTGCAGTATGCAGTCAAGTATTTTTGTATTATTGTTGTGCATCTGTGGTGATAATGTAAAATAATGTATAAGAGTGACTAATCTGTTCATAGGTTCCACACTTCACTGTTACACTATAGACACCTGTGGAATAACTACATCTTATCAAATACAAGCTGGATGTGCATCAGTTTGGTGGTCATTGACACCAAAAAGGTTACAAACTACTGATCTGAGAGATATTTAACATTGTTAGATGAGTTCAAAGTGAGACCGTGACCTTTCATAGATAATTCAAGTAAAAACCACCCTAAGGCAGACTGGTTCCTTTTACAGTTTTACTACACACTACACTACTACAGATAATTAGCCTGACCTTATTTACTCAGTCTGTTTATGTAAGCTATTTTCTGTTTGGCTGGGGGTTATTTTGTTCAACCTCAGGGTCAAAACTGCAGTTCTTCAAATGACCACATGACGCTGGATAAGGCTTCATGACAAATGTACTTGTGGTGAACAGCTTACAGCAGTTTTCCTTGAAAAGGTTCTGATAATTCGACTGTACATTACCCTCACAGAGCCAAACAACAGATAATGCTCAACTGTGTTCACCAGCTGAAAGGTAAAGTGAATGAAGAGTGAACTTACTGTATAAAACATGACTCCAAATAAATTATAATGTACAATGCAGTATCTGCTGGATGTGAAAATAAGCCACTGCAAATATTTTCACCAGATTAAATTCATTAGGGGATAATATGTGAGTGTTTTCCATACTTCACATTTTCATCCTATTTAATTGCTGTTATTCCTGGAAGTTGGCGAACAACAACATGTCGGCCTACAGCTTTGTCGTGCCAGTTAGTTTCTTTCTGGACATGGCACAGAAAGATGATGTGCATCTTTTTTAATCTCTTTTAAATGTTTGTTTTTTTTCCGAATGAGGAAACATTAATGAGCACCAACTATTTGAATTTCTAAAAACTTCTGTGACATGAAAATCAAGGGGTTTTAGAACAGGCTATCAAATCATGTGAAACACAACCTAAATTTAGAGGCTCATTCCTCAGAGGGACAAAAAATGATTTGTGATTTCTGTTTTAATTAATGTGTTTGTGTGACTGCTCGTTATCTTCGGTATATGTAATGTGGTCTCTGAAAAGATACTTCCCGAATGATTATAAAAGTTGATTTCCATTCATACGTGCATAGACTGCATGCTCTAGAATGTCTCTTTCACTTGTGCCACAGCACACTGCTTTTCATGTGAAAAGAAAGACTGAAGGCCATCTGATTTTCCACAACTTTAAAAACATCTCTGACATTTCCCATGTCAATAAACACTCAATAAGTCAGCAGATCTTTTTCACCAATGTTAATATGAACTGTTCTACTGAGGTTTCCTGTTATCCACCCACAAAATGTGTCACAGGGATGAAAAAAAAAAATCAGCTTTGAGCCTGCGGTGTAAATCCACCCTGACAGGACTGCTGAGATAGCTCTGCGTCCACGGCAACGCTGAGAGAACTGCCTGCCTCGCCGTCCACACGGCAACAAAGCTCACACAGCAGGCCTCGACCAATCAGGATGCTCCAAAGGTGACAGGCCCGGGCCAGGTCTTCCTTTGCTCTCTGTCGCTATGGCTGCTGCATTTTTTTTTGTTTTCCTAGGAGAAAAAAACCTTGAGATAGAAGAAGTGAAGAGTGACAGAGAGATGGAGAGAGAAGTTTCTCTCATTCAGCGATGTCCAGCACAGCTTGCATGGGTTAAATATCCACTAGAATAAACTCACACTCTAACATGTACGGTTAAATCTAGATTATATCAGGCTCTGTGTTGGCTTGCATGAATGTGAAAGTGACATTTGAGGACGATGTGTGGAAATACTGTGGGTGGACATTGCGCCTCTTATTTTGCGGCGTGCCCATTCACATTATTTCTTATATCTGCATGTTCGTGTCTGTCTGTTTGTCTAGACATTATTACCACAAGTAGATATTATTGGATATAATCATCTGACTTTTTTATCACGTTAGTCTGCTAGCATGTTGACTTACATATGTCATCTGAGTATCAAGCAAGCTGTTCAGAGTTTACACAGCATCCTACTTGCATAGGTACACATTTGAGTCAGCAAAGTTTCTAGATGTGTACCTCTTATTGTTTACTTTATCCCTGCAGCGATTATAAAGCATTCAACTGATACTAATGTTACCGTTTACAGTGGCGACAGTCAGATCTGCATGTAAAAGCATCTCAAGGCACTCAAAAAGAACATTTGTATAATATCCTGCACATGCATCGTAGTCATTTTTACTGACCCCTTGATGCACCAGTTCCTGAAATAGCTCTCACACACACATTTCTCAAGTAAACAGTGGAGTGCTGGTGTACTTTCATAACTTGGACAAGAGCCTAAAAATGACTGGATCTCAATAACTCTTACACACACAAAATAAGATTAAACTAAATGAGGAGGATACTGTGTGTGATTGTGGTGCAAGTAGAAAAAGAAAGCAGTCAGTGCTCTGCACGTTCATGCAGTCAGGTCAGGTCCGAAATTAACATAGTGTGGAGCTCAAGGGTCCACGCTTTCTCTCCAAATTCACTACATACAACATTTATGAAGGACTTTCTCCTTCTCGCCTTTGTAAAACTGGAAATAAAATAATTACGAAATGTATGAACCATAGCACTCAGGGACACAAAGGTGTACTATTCCACACAGGAGGATTAATTACTAAAATGGTCTTTGAGTATATTTTCTGTCGGCAATAAAGTGCACGAACATCACTGAAATAAAAAGGACCTCTCTCTCGTCACCACCATCCAGCCACTTCCGGACATAAGTGAGTTTGAATAATATGAATAATATAATATTAATAATAAATACAAGCTAGACCAAGTGCTTTATGAATGTTGTATCTGCCATTTTCAGGAAAGCAGTAAATACGTGGGTTCTCGCCTGATGCCACAATCTGGCCCAGATTCAGCTCACTAATACACTTTAAACCTTCACTTATGATTGTTTTTAATGCCTGAACGCTGTTTGGCTTTCAAACTAATCGCTCACCAAGTATTTCTCCTCATTGTATAGGTAGATAAGATCAGCGAGCAGTGAAATATCTCGGGGAAGAGACAGCCAGTCACAATGGATTTATTGTGTGTATCCTGAGGTGACCTCTATTCTTTCTCGATGTGTATTATTGCTGGAGCCTGTTGGAGTCCATCTGGGAGCTTGGATCTCGGAGCCTCGATCCATGCCAAGAACAATACTCCTTCCTCCTGTGGCCTGGCTATTCTGCTGGCATCGCTTCACTTCTTCACTCTCACACCGAGTCTTGGCACGGCACCCCGACCAATTAAGAGATACTGTCGAAAACATCTGAAGCCACGTCACGCTGGTGACCTTTGGCTCTGATGAGTAAACTTTTTCAGTCAGATCCCTGGAGAGATCTGGTGTCAATGAAGCCATTTAGGTTAGTTACTCACATTCTCACCTTTTCCTGCCAGAACTGACTTGTTGAGTCATTGTGGTTTGTGAATAGACCTGACAGAAAGTAAGAGCACTTTCCCGCCACTAAAAAAGTTAGTAAAGACGTCAACGCTGAAAAGCACAGGCCAGGTGGTGGATGAGCGCAGGCATCTGAAAGGCTGCAAGACTCACTAGTTTACCCTGTCATATAACAAACCAACAACTTGCTGTCCAATAGAGCAGCCATTTTGACATTAGATAGTAGGGTAAACAAAGGTGTTACCAATGATACAGAACCTTAATTAGTGTTATTGGTAACACCTACTTTGACCCTACCAACCAACCAACCAACCAACCATCTGTCCGTCCGTCCATCCTAACTGCTTTTCCTCATCAGGGTCACAGTCGGGCTGGAGCCTATTCCAGCGGGTACACCCTGGACGAGTCGCCTTGTCTTTGGACTGTGGAAGGAAGCTGGAGTACCCCACAACCTGGCATTCAGCTGCAGGGGTGAGAGATGTGGGGACGGTTTAGGCCAGCAGCACCGGGTGAGTTAATTGACACAGCTGGAGCTGGTTGTCTAATCACTCTTTCCTTTTTAACGCAGCAGTGTTGGACCTGAGAGACAGAAGCACACGGTACACAGAAGCCTGTTTGAGTTGAACTTTTGTTACCAGACTAATTATACCTGGCATGAAATGCCAGGCAGCCAGGAGAGCACGGAAGACATTACTGTATTAAACTGTGATCTGAACGGACTGTCGTGTCTGTAACTGTGCTGTGAACTCACAGAGGCAGCGAGACCTGCTACCTGCAATATTTTTTTAGCCTTTCAAAACTAAAAACACAAGAGCCATGGTGTAAATAATGGATTTCAACTGTTTTTATCTGGTAACATAATATCCAAACATCCAGTGCACCATTTACGTCATGTACTAGTTTGTACCACTGTGCTCATCTGTTAGTTCTCACCCTTACTAATCTGCAATACAAGAACAATGCTGTTTCTTTACTTTCATGCCTTCAACTTGGGAGGATGCAACTTGACTTGCAACTTGCAGCTGTCTTGGGACATGCAGCTTTAGCCGTAGCATTTCAGCATGCAACAAAATGCATGCAATCGTCAAATGCATCCCCCTTTTACAGGACTCTCATGTTTTCAGCTACTTTATGGAGCTAAGTTAGCTGAATTAGCTAGTGTGTTACAGCTGATAACAATCTGTCAGCAACAGCTGTTATACCAGCCCAAAAAAAAAAAAAAAAAAAAAAATTCGAGAAGTGCTGTGCCAGAAATGAGAAGCTGCTCATATCCTGTGTATCTTTGTCTAAAATTAAGGATCTATTGTTTGTGTGTGTAAGTGTTAAATAACTGTTAAGTTCACTGTTAAACTATTTCACTGAGAGCTTGACTTGCGTAGCAGCAGTAACAGGGTCAATTCACACTATAGCACCATAACCTGTTCATGGTAGAGGAATAATTTGCTATCAACGTGAATGTGAAAGGGAAAGAGTCCAGTGTGGTGACTACACAGAGCTGAGCGTCTACTTCCCTACCACGTCACTGCTGAGATGTAAACAATTCACTTGAAAAATGTGGTTAACCACGTGCAGCCAAACACAGTCTGGAGATAGACACTTCTCCTGCACCACCCAAGTTCAGACAGCGTGGGTTGAACGTGTGAACGTGGTGTGCCAAACCAAGTCAGCTGTCCTCCCCTGAACCACAGTAAAGACAATGCTCAACATCAAACAGAAGAATTTTGCATGCATACTACATGTTTAAATTCTTCATTTCACTCATTTATCATCATTTATAATATGATTTATTATAAATTCTCATCAGAAATGTTAAAATAACACATTTGTTTAGATGAATCAACAAGCTTTTCAGTTGTTTCTTCATTATATGTCCCTATATAATATAATCTTACAGCCTTTGGGGTGCAAAAACAAAGATACACGCTTATCGGAACATCTAAATTGATGTTATTCTTTGGTTAAATCAGTTCTTCTATAAATACTCTCAGTAGATTAAAATATATATATAGAATATTCTTGCTATGGCACATTTGCCAAGTCAAGTGCTCCACCGGACTGTAAATTTAGCTCATGTCCCTCAGCTGGCAAATCATTATTTTTCTTCTCTCAGCTGAGACAGCCTAACAAAACATCAGAGCACAGCGTGCTCCGAGTTTTCCCACGACCGTCTGTCCTCGACAGTTGGCCCTGACAGTTAGCGAGACAGGTGCACATCTTTCACTATGCTGTGCATTCGGTGTCAGCACCACTCCACCGTAATGACCTTGACTCACAAGTGAGCAGGGAGTACTTCTCTGTTTGCATTCACAGGCGCCAACATTAAATTCACTTGTGTTTATATTGGAAAATGACAGGACTCAATGCAAACCTACAGTTAGAAGCAGTCTGTTTGGACAGAGTCTACATGTGGAGGCGTTCACTTGTGCTCATTTGTGTCATTGTGTGTTTTGTCTGGATCTTCTGTTTGGCTCTGAAGGATAAATATAAACCAGGACTATAAAGTCTGTTCCTGTATGTACCATAACTCCATACATTAATGAGGTCAGGGGACACTTCATGTTCAGACGTTTGCAGCTGAAACACATCACAGACCACAAATCAAATCATGAGCCATCATTGACACCTATTAGAAATACTCAGAACGCGTGTTCAGAGTGTCGCTATGCCTCGTGAAGCTCAGCTGGTGCTTCTGGCTGGAGAATCAAATCCTGTCCAATGTTTTCCTTCTGTGTTGTGTTGCAGTGATGCAAGTAGGGCCCAACCTGAAGCAAAACAGAGTTTTTTTTTTTAAATATTCAAATGATACTCAGACACTTGGACTCGCGGTTTGCGGTGTGTTTTCGCCGCAAATGTTTGAACTTAGGGTTAGAGAACATTGTGCATGAGCACCTTGGAAATGAGCCCAGAAGGCAACATTAGAGATAGAACGATAAAGAAGAAAATTGCAGTGAACCAAATAGAGCAAACACCAAAGTCTTTACTGTCTTTCCAGAACAAACTTTGCAACACAACAACAGATCTTCAGCCCGGCAGCGTGTAAAGCTCCTCCACTGGGAAAAAATGAAGCTGCAGCACCATCCCATCCCAAATCCTCTGCCCAACCCGTTCACCATAACTGAAAGTTTTAACCTTGGTGTTTAAATTACTGACTTTTTGACCTCGCCGAAGTTTGCCTTGACCCCCGCACAAGTGCACAATGCCCCTGACGTGGGCCGGATCGCATGCCACGAATACCCGGAGCGTGGGTTTACTTATGGAGTAAGGTGTGCCAGCAGCTGCTGTGTAAAGCTGCTTGTTATGAGCCTGTGATACTTTCACATACCAAACTATCAGTGAGTGTGGATATGAGAAGTGGCACGCTCTGGGGAGTGACATAGATATGGGTGTAACTCATGTGTGAATGTGTCTGGTGTGTGTGTGCCTGTGTGTTTATAATACATAAACCATAGCTGAGTGAAAGCAATCTGCAGTGCATATAGATGCATGGCATTCTTACTAAGATATGCACTGCATGTGCACAAGGGGCATGTTAGTTCGTGTATTGCTATGCTATTTACTTATAGCTCCTGAAACATTGCTGACACACTGGATGTCAAGTGTTTAGAGGTTGTGTAACCATAGTAGATATTACAAATGGGGGATGAGATTGTGTTATAAGTGTGTGTGTGTGTCTGTACATGTTTGTACAAGACACCCTCCTTCATATGCTCCAGCAATTTAGGGAAAGGTTGTGGGCGGAGTTTGTGTAACATTAGCAGAAAACGTTGATGGAGATACGATGTCTTAATGCGAGGGAACAACGCTGATACCATTAGTAGGGGGCTCTTTCAGCCACTTCAACCCCTAGTCTGAAAGGAAGCCTGTGAGAAAACAATAAGGGATGTTTCCTTGCCACATAGACCATTATAATGCAGGCTGTGATAAGAGCGATAACAACCTCCCTGGCATGCTGGGCTATTCTGGGAGGAGTGGGCTCTGGAAAAACAGGATATCCCCCTTTGTTTTGGTGTGGTGTTAGTTGTTTTGTGTTCATGAAGAACACATTTTTAATCTTTGTCATCTGTTGCACCAACAATATATTTTTCTCTATTAGCGTTCTTAGTCATGGTGATGGGCTGTGCCCCATGTTTTATCCTGTCTTGTCTGCAGATTGGGATGTGGGTTAGAGGGCTATAGAGGTCAGGCAAGGGGGTTACAGCTGGTGCTTTCCATGTCAGTGATATGGACAAAGTTCTCTCCTGACAGCCTCACGATAAAAATGGCACCACAGTAGTAAGAGTAAGACCAAAAGTGAGTCTTGTATACAAATTCAGTCCTTTGTGTGTGTGTACAATCAGTTGACTGGAGCATTAAAGGTCCAGTGTGTAAGATTTTAAGAGTACTTTCATGCAGGAATTGAATACAATGTCCATAAGTATGTTTTAATTAGTGTATAATATGGAAGAGTATTCATTTGGTTGCAATCTGCAACTTCACTGCTAGGTGGCACTAAATCCTAAACACTGGACCTTTTAAACTACGAGAATCTGACTTTCCAAGATGGTAGTGATCATCTTGGTAAGTTTGTGTTTATGCAGTTGTAAGTTTTGACATGCTAGTGTTCGTTTCAAGTGTATTCTCACGTAGTATTTCTAATCCTAAACCTTACTTGTGATATCTTGCATTCCTCTTGTTAGTGCCTGCACTAGTAGCAATATCAGACTTTGTGCTTACCTACATCATAGAAAGCCTGCTTGGTAATTATAGCAATAAACATTTTGGGATATAGGCTTATTTACTTTCTTGCCAAGAGTTAAGTCAAGCCACTCTCTTTCCTGTGCATTAAGTTTGTTGCTAGAACCAGGCAACGATTAGTTTTGCTTAGCACGAAGAGCTATCCTACCTGTCCAAAGTTTTAAAAATCTGCCAACCTACACCACTAAAATGCAATTATTAACATCTACTTTGTTTAAAAGATCCAGCTTGGACATTTTAGGAGTGCATATATAGGGGGGATATGTGCGGAAATTGAATATAATATGTGTATAATCACCTGAAAATAAGGATTACATTCTTTGGTTACCTTACAATAAGGTCTTTTTTTATCTAAAGAGGAAGAGAGCCCAGAATTTTTGAACCAAACACTGGCTGAGTTTTGTAGCCACTTCTCCGACACGCTTGAAAGGGGAGATAAGGCGAAGGATATTCAGTTGGTTGCAATCCACCACTAAATCATACTACTATAATAATCAATAAACAATAATCTAAATGTATCGACAACTTGTGGGTTTGGGAGTGTATTTAATCATCTCATGTACAAAACTTTCCTAGTTTCCAAAAATGACTGCTCGGTCTATAAATCTAGACAACGTTTTATTTAACGAGACATTTTCCCACAGTATTTCTATCCAAGCATCCTTGTGGGTTAGTTTTCTGGTTTGCTGATTGTCTCTTCATGTCGAGGTGTGGATGACAGTCCCTGTATTTAAACACCTTAATGAAAGGTGTTGATTTGAGCAACACAATTAGTTTGGTCCTAGTTTTATATTGTTTCATAACGCAGACAGAGCAAACAGTCATGGCACCACGATGTTCAGTGACATTATCAGAAATCACATCAGGTGTTTAGTTTCAGCCCATTTTGAGGTTTCATGTCTGTAATGCATTATTATGTTTTTTGTTTTTTTTATATAATCATGGCATATTTTTTCCTCTTCTTTTTGCGCACCTCCCT
Source organism: Larimichthys crocea (assembly GCF_000972845.2). Taxonomy (NCBI): domain Eukaryota; kingdom Metazoa; phylum Chordata; class Actinopteri; family Sciaenidae; genus Larimichthys; species Larimichthys crocea. The sequence goes on from NC_040021.1 coordinate 11,439,380, forward strand.
CCTCCTCTTCCTTTGTGTCTCTCTTTCTCTGTGCGTGAGTGGAGTTATCTGTCAAAGAGGGGGAGGGATGCTCCACCACACTGCCCTGCGCTAATCCATCCCTCTTTCTTTAACACACACTGGCAGCATTGAAAAGATTTGTTTTTCTACGTTCCCTCCATCTCGCTCCCTCCATCTCTGATCTCAGGTTACCGTGACTCTATGTTTTCCTGTCAGCTTTGTAAAAGAGAAAAATTCCCAGCTGAGACTTTGCCCCGGACAGGGAGACACAGCTGGTGCCCCCAAACCCCAAAGTGTTTCTCTCAGCTGACACTGAAATTATAAACTGCCACAGTCTTTTTAATTTCAGCTGCAGAATCAAAGTTGAAATGCTTTTTAAATGTGAATCATGAACACGGTGAACACCGGTTTGGTAACAGTCTAGCACGTATGTATATACATTTGTTTATACATTAAGCGCTATAGCTTTGCAGAACATGACAGCCGCTCCCACCTGATTCCCATATTTTTTCACTGTATAGATAGAGGAGATCATGTTATCTAAACAAAACCCAGTCCTGTTCATACTGCATGTCTAGTTTTGTCCTGTAAATACTGTAAATACTTCAAGAAAGCAGAGCGCAAGGAGGATCAAATAATGATACATGATGGCTTCAATCTAGTCACTGGCACTTAAAGCTGATGTACACCCAAGAAGATGAGGTGTCCTGTGATGAACTGCTAGCCTCTCTAAGGGCTTTTCTCACCTTTCAACAAATCTACTCTGGAATAGATTCCTGCCTTCAACATTCAGTATTTATTTTTTTCACTTATCTCATCAGCTCTGTTGTGGAGATTCGAGAAAAACACTCTTGTGGAGAGAGTAGTTACATGGAAGCGACTGTAGCTGTTTTACCGAATTACGTAACACTTCTAGAGGAGTGCATTCTCATTAAATGAAAGCTAAACTGTGTGTACTTCTGTTTATTTACACCAAAATTACTAGACTTCACAGGATTTCTTCAAGCGTCTGCGGTTTGTGGCCCAAAGAGTACGCAAATTAAAGGGAAAGGGTGGTGGATTTAGTGGCATCTAGTGATGAGGTTGCTTATTGCAACTAATTTTAATACCCTTCGCCTCACCCTCAACTTCGAAGCTTGTAGGAGAACCATCAGTAGCAGCTAGACCAGTGTTTGTTTATGTCCTGGGCTACCGAAAGAGGATCTGCTAGCACTGTAGATAAAAAGGGCTGAGAACACGATTCTTACTTTCAGGTGATTATACACTAATGAAAACTTACATATGCGTCTTAAATTCAGTTTTACTCAATCAGGAAACCATCAATAACACCCTCTTCCCACAGCGATTACCTACCTGGAAGTTGTTATCTTCACATTTGAATATGAGTACGTTTTTTATTTTTTATTTGGTCTAATAGCTTAAATCATGTCATTGTTTTACAGACATTTCTTTTGCAACGACGATGATGTGACTTGTGGTTGAAAGCCACACGCTAACATAATCAAACCAGCATGATAACTATGAATAAATATGTTATGCATACAAGTGCTGTTGTTTTTTTAAAGCTGTACTGTAGGAGGCTCAGTAGTTGTGAGTTAAATGATATCATATTATTATCATTCAGTCATAATGGACAGAAAAAGTGTTGAAAAATACAGATGTGAATAAGCAGGTTGATATAAAGCAGGAGCATTTTCACATCTCAGCTTTCATATCACTATCCCCAAGACTGTTTCAAGCTCATAACAAGCACTGAAACTCTTAAGATGTCATGCCGTGCTATCAGCGTCTCTGTTAGGATAGTCTCCACGGACAGTGATGTCACCTCTCCAAGTGTTAGATAAGAGCCTGGAAAGTCCCCAGTGCGTGACTGTCCGAGCTCATTTAAGAACTGGTTATGTGAAGAGGAGTCTTCATGCTGCTGTTTGTGGTCATCTTTTGAAGGCAAACAAGTGTATGCGCACGCACATACGCACAATCACATAATCACACTTGCAACAAAAATTTGCTCGCATTTCACTTTTTAGCGCCCCACCTCTTTCTAAAGCATTGCGTGTAAACAGAACAGAAACCTGAGTCACCTAAACAAAGGTTTAATGTCTCTCATGTCTGCATGTTTTCAATGTGGACATGAGTGTGATTATTAGCGACCACAATATAGGCACCACACAGCGTTCTGCACAAAAACCTCATCACCCATAACTTTCACCACCATGAGGGAGGCTCGAGCATTTGCATTTGCAAATATCCTTATATAACCGGTCTGTGTGATAGTGTGAGAAAAAGAGTTTGAAAAGGTGTGTGTTGGTTACTCTTCTCACACAAGGCATATGAGCTAAAACAAAACACAAAATCGCCTGGTTTTAATCTCTAAAGCTATTTTATTGTTACTTCTTCCAGGCTACTGAATTGTTTTGTTTCACTAACAGTGCATGCACGAGTGTGTGTGTGTGTGTGTGTGTGTGCACCAGCAGCTGGATGTCATTAGTCATGTTTGCGTGTGCTCTGCACTGCTCCCCTTTTGGCCTTTTGTAAGTGTCTGTGGAGCCAAAGGCTGTTTCCCTGCGCACTGCTGAGCAACCAGAAGTTTTAACGTTCTCCACACGAAATTAAGCCTGAGCCAAAATGGACAAGCTCCCCATCACTCAATGCCTACTCACACTGGAGAGAGTTGGCTTTGGCGTAGTTGGGATTTGAGATGAAGTACTTAAAATCAGGAGCTCCACGTTAGTCAGCTGTCAGAAAAGTCACATTGGGCTTATAAAAATGTTACGCTATGAGGGAGATGTTTAGTTTCTGACAGGACTGTTTATGGCCCTGGGAACCTCATAATGGTTTATAACACAAAGTGAGAGGTTCATGTAGTATGGGTGAAAATAAAGTCTGGATTATTTCATAACTAAGTGGTTTTAGGTGCCTAAACACAACTGTACTTTAAAGGTACTCTGTGGAGATTTGACCACTTGTGGTGCTATGGAGCAATGTTCTCTTCCTTTTCAACCTAGGGTTCGAATATAAACACAAAACATCAACACACCTCACTCAGAAACCATCTAGAATAAATCATGTTTTCATGAGCCGACAGCTGCTCTGTTTGTATCTCATGCCCTCATGGCACTACAAACATCTGCAGAAAAAAAAAAGCAGCGTTGTGCCAAGAAAAGACCGTGCAGAAAAGAAGATTGCTAAACACTCGAGTCACTCCAGCAGGTGTGCGGTGTTCCTGGTGTGTATGCATTTGACAAAGAGATCAAACCTTCACAATAAACTTTCTGTTTAGAAAGTTGTAGATGTTCCCATTTATTGCACTGTTGAATAGTTAAACGTAAAACTTCATGGTGCTGTTTTGGTCCAAGCTGGTCCAACATGGCGCTTTACAGAAGTGAAATGTTTTGCAAGGCAGACATGCTCAGGTTTATGGTCTACCATGAGTAAGTAGTTGAATTGTTTCCCTTTTGTCAGTTTTGACAATCGATAGTCTGCACAGGGTGTTTTTGATAAATGACCAAATTTTCTGTGTTGCATCTGTGTCTGTCTTCTACCCAACTCAATTTGCTCTGTGCTGGAGAGTCTCTTCTGAAATGCGCTGCAGAACTTCTGGTGGATTCATAATCATTGTCTAGAATAACCACAACGTGGTCAGAATGCGCCACGTCCATGCCCGGTGGGACTGAGCCATAAGAACCGTGTGCTCCTCGCTACCTGCCAACCTACCAAATGATCTTGCCATATCTAATTAATATACAATTTGCTCATCTGTAATCAGTATATACAAAGAAAACAATACTCTGTCTAGTGGTTGAATTAGACATTACATACAAGTGGCTCCTACATGGACAGTGCAAAACAATGCAGGTTTCAATATATTTTAGAAATCAGCTTTGGAAATGTTATTAGATATGTGGTGGAAATGCATTTAACTACCAATGATACCAACAATAAGTTTGGTAATAAAAAATGCATGATACTTTTAGGGATACTTAAGTTGTGTTTCTGTTTAGAAAGACAAATTGGACAAAATCTTGACCAGATGATGACGCTGGAAAGTCTGTGAATGTCTGCACCAACAGTGCATGGTAGTCCATCCAACACCTACGGAGACATTTAACTCCACAAAAGACCTGCTGGTGTGCTTGGGGAAAAGTCAAGAGTTCATCAGAGTCATGGGTATTTACCTTCTTGGCACCATGAATGTTGACACAAACTGTCATGGTAATCTGTTCAGTAATTTGTAAGATATGTCTGCATAAACCAACATCACCATGCCTAGAGCCAAAACATGGCTAGAAAAATGGGTCAGTTACAGTTACTAATGCTGTTTCATTCATATTAATTAACCCCTGAAGAAAAAAAACACTTCTTAAACATCATCTTAATTTTCCATCAAACTCTTAAGCATAATTTACTTTGTATGCATCAATGGGCTCTCTCTGGTTTGAGGATGTAACAACACAGAATCAAACAAGAAATTAATATCCACAAAAACAAAGTGCTCAGAGACGATCTAGACTGATAGTGAAACTGCTGTCTGCATGTGTTTATCACTATCCGTGTGAAAAAGATCAGAACAACATGTGCAGTGCTTGTGGGTTTATTTCAGCCATATCTGCATCCCTTTAAACGCTAATGTTTAACCACAATGTCTGACACGAGGTTGCCATGTCTGTCAAGCTGTGGACGAGACTCTGATGGGAACAGCAATTCACAACACACCCCGAGTGTGAAAGAGACTGTATCTGATTGTGATGCTCATAGATAATGTTGATGAGAACATGTCTGTTGACATTTTCTGATCATGGGAAAGATGAGGCTGATGAGACACAATATGAGCAGGCTAGATTGTAATTACACAACAGCTGTATTATTAGTTTGTGAAAAGTTTATGGTGACAGTTTAGTTCAGGAACATGGATCCAAATGCAGACGAGGAGGTGAGTGAACAAAAAGGTAACTTCAGAGGCAGGTATACACAAAATAACATAAGACAAACAAAATCTATAAATCCAAGAAAAGTGCAATAAACAAAGTAAAGTACAAACAAACCAAAGCCAGATCACACAAAGCAATGGACCGGAGAACTGATGCAGAACTCGGAAACACAGACGACCTGACAACTCAAACCAAAACACACATGGACTAAATACACAAGGGAAGCTGACAAGACACACATGAAACTAATCAGGGTAGAACAGATAATCAAAATAGGAGGGAAACACAGCAAAGGCAGGAAGTAAAGTACCACAAGACACTGAGATGGGAGAGTTACAAAGTAAAACAGGAAACACTAAACAAGAAACTCAAAACAATGACAGTTGTGTACTTTTTAACAAAAAGGTTTAAATCTCATTTGTGGACATGAAGGAGTATATTGTATCCTGGGATTTAGATAAGAATATTTATATTTTTTCTGTGTTATGTAATGAAATGCGTTGGTTAGACCGAGAGACTGGCTCAGCTGTTTATCCAAATGAGGTCATTTATTAGAGCGAGTGGGCAGCAATTAGTTGATCTGGAACTTTCGTGTGCACCGCAGCCGTCGGACCTATACGTGACCGTTCTAGTCAATGTTTCAAACCCCACAGGCCCTGCTGTGGTTCAGTTCAGAAGTGTCCCAGAAGCGAGCCTCTGCTTGGAGAGCTGTTCTATCTTTGACAGACGCTGCAGCAGCAGCAGCGGCAGCTCGAGGTGGCCGGAAACCAGACACACAAACGGTATAGAGAATCCAGTCAAATTTCAAAATAAAACACCCAGTGCAAACTGCTGGTGTAAAGACAGCCAAAAGCGAAAACAGATTTACTACATAACATATTTACATGTTTAGAAGCACCTTAACCAAATCTGAGCAAGTAAACAAAGTCTGGCAGGCGTCGCAGCCGCGATGTGACAGAGACGAGCCCGTGTTTTTTTGTTTTTTTCTGTGGTAATGGTTCAATTATTTCTTCTAACAGTTGCCTTTTTAAATATCCAGTAGATACAGAACACATGAAGATTGATCAATCATGTTTCAGGTCACCTGACAAATGTACAGTAAGCCCAATTCCCCTCCTAGCTCTGTGTTTTGTCTCCACCAGCTCCTGAGGGAAATATGTGGCTCTTTAGCTGCTGAATGCTTCTCTATGTTTACTCTATGTTTAGTCGCTGACTGTGTCTGCTGCAGTTTGGTGCTGGGCAGGTCGAGTACAGTGTTACAGAGCTGGTCAGAGCTTTTTCTTTTTGTTGTTGTTGCTGAAAACAGCTGGCTGCTTCAGCAATGGCGTTCAGAGTGAAACATATCAGTAAAGTTTTGGACCATAAAATTCAAACAATGAGCTGAAGATGCTAAAACACTCCTGTGTGTCCGTCTCTCTAACTGGTCAACCCTCTGAGAGACACACTAACCACTGAGAGAAGTTGGTGTGGTTTCACACAAACAAACACAAGTGTTACTAATCTGTGTTCGACATATTCACAC